>NW_026112439.1:0-77500 GCF_024323335.1 Lathyrus oleraceus
ACAACATCATTGAATTCTCATTAATAGGATTTATTAACATAAATAAAGTTTAAAGAAAAATAATACAAATTCCGTAGTTCAAACCCGAAGAAGGCAGATACAACCGATTGACAACCGATAATACCGACGATTGTGTTTATTGTATTTTTTAGAATTCTCAAATGATCAGAATCAATGCTTTTGATACTGAAGTGCAAGAAACTCTTCCTCATCCTCCGATGGAGTAGATGAAGGGACAATAAATTTTTTTGTTTTTATTTATTTTGATAGTGGTTCACTCGATCTCAACACATCGTGAGTTCACATCACAATCTACCGTTAGTTTTTTGATTTTATGCAAACTATCTATTATTTTTGTTATTTGAAATCAATCGATACCGCCGAAACGATACCCTAATTGAAGATGAGCGTGCGATGACAGATATTGTATGACGTTATATTTTCGCTGCTTGTTTGTTAATTTTTTATTTATTAAAGATTTGTCGGTGGTGGCACCTTAGATTTTCGTGTAAAGTTTAATATATATAAATTTAAGGATTTAGGGTTTTACATACAACCCTTAATACAAGAAGAAAGAAGCCAAAAGAAATTCAAAGGCCTCAAAAGCAAAAACTCCAACAATGTTAAATATTGTTACAAAAAGAGTTATACCAATCTCCCAAAAGAGCGTTGAGCCTATATTCTTTCGATCCTAAAAAAAAACTAAGTCTAATTAACAACAACGACACATAGTTGTCAGGATAATAAACATCATTGAATTCTCATTAATAGAATTTATTAACATAAATAAAATTTAAAGAAAAATAAATAAAAATTTCGTAGTTCAACCCGAAGAAGGGCAGATACAACCGATTTTACAACCGATAATACCGACGATTGGTGTTTATAGTATTTTTTAGAATTCTCAAATGATCAGAATCAATGCTTTTGATACTGAAGTGCAAGAAACTCTTCCTCATCCTCCGATAGAGTAGATGAAGAACAATAAATTGTTTGTTTTATTTGTTTTGATGGTGGTTCACTCGATCTCAACAATCATCGGTGAGTTCACATCAAAATCTACCATTAGTTTATTTTTGATTTTATGCAAACTATCTATTATTTTTGTTATTTGAAATAAATCGATACCGCCGAAACGATACCCTAATTGAAGATGAGCGTGCGATGACAGATATTGTATGACGTTAATATTTTCGCTGCGTGTTTGTTAAATTTTTTATTTATTAAAGATTTTGTCGGTGGTGGCACCTTAGATTTTCGTGTAAAGTTTAATATATACAAATTTAAGGATTTAGGGTTTTACATACAACCCTTAATACAAGAAGAAAGAAGCCAAAAGAAAATTCAAAGGCCTCAAAAGCAAAAACTCCCAACAATGTTAAATGTTGTTACAAATAGAGTTATACCAATCTCACAAAAGAGCGTTGAGCCTATTAACTTTCGATCCTAAAAAAAACTTAGTCTAATTAACAAACCACGACTCATGGTTGTTAGGATAACAAACATCATTGAATTCTCATTAATAGGATTTATTAACATAAATAAAGTTTAAAGAAAAATAAATAAAAATTCCGTAGTTCAACCCGAAGAAGGGCAGATACAACCGATTTGACAACCATTAATACCGACGACTGGTGTTTATTGTAATTTTTAGAATTCTCAAATGATCAGAATCAATGCTTTTGATACTGAAGTGCAAGAAACTCTTCCTCATCCTCCGATGGAGTAGATGAAGGACAATAAATTGTTTGTTTTATTTGTTTTGATGGTGGTTCACTCGATCTCAACAATCATCGGTGAGTTCACATCACAAACTACCGTTAGTTTATTTTTGATTTTATGCAAACTATCTATTATTTTTGTTATTTGAAATAAATCGATACCGCCGAAACGATACCCTAATTGAAGATGAGCGTGCGATGACAGCTATTGTATGACGTTAATATTTTCGCTGCGTGTTTGTTAAATTTTTTATTTATTAAAGATTTTGTCGTGGTGGCACCTTAGATTTTCGTGTAAAGTTTAATATATATAAATTTAAGGATTAGGGTTTTACATACAACCCTTAATACAAGAAGAAAGAAGCCAAAAGAAAATTCAAAGGCCTCAAAGCAAAAACTCCCACAATGTTAAATGTTGTTACAAAAAGAGTTATACCAATCTCCCAAAAGAGCGTTGAGCCTATAATTCTTTCGATCCTAAAAAAAACTAGTCTAATTAACAACAACGACACATAGTTTTTAGGATAACAAACATCATTGAATTCTCATTAATAGGATTTATTAACATAAATAAAATTTAAAGAAAATAAATAAAAATTCCGTAGTTCAACCCGAAGAAGGGCAGATACAACCGATTTGACAACCAATAATACCGACGATTGGTGTTTATAGTATTTTTTAGAATTCTCAAATGATCAGAATCAATGCTTTTGATACTGAAGTGCAAGAAACTCTTCCACATCCTCCGATGGAGTAGATGAAGGACAATAAATTGTTTGTTTTATTTGTTTTGATGGGGTTCACTCGATCTCAACAATCATCGGTGAGTTCACATCACAATCTACCGTTAGTTTATTTTTGTTTTTATGCAAACTATCTATTATTTTTGTTATTTCAAAAAAATCGATACCGCCGAAACGATACCCTAATTGAAGATGAGCGTCCGATGACAGATATTGTATGACGTTAATATTTTCGCTGCGTGTATGCTAAATTTTTTATTTATTAAAGAGTTTGTCGGTGGTGGCACCTTAGATTTTCGTGTAAAGTTTAATATTTATAAATTTAAGGATTTAGGGTTTTACATACAACCCTTAATACAAGAAGAGAGAAGCCAAAAGAAAATTCAAAGGCCTCAAAAGCAGAAACTCCCAACAATGTTAAATGTTGTTACAAAAAGAGTTATACCAATCTCACAAAAGAGCGTTGAGCCTATAAACTTTCGATCTTAAAAAAAACTTTGTCTAATTAAGAACCACGACTCATAGTTGTTAGGATAACAAACATCATTGAATCCTCATTAATAGGATTTATTAACATAAATAAAATTTAAAGAAAAATAAATAAAAATTCCGTAGTTCAACCCGAAGAAGGGCAGATACAATTGATTTGACAACCGATAATACCGACGATTGGTGTTTATAGTATTTTTTAGAATTCTCAAATGATCAGAATCAATGCTTTTGATGCTGAAGTGCAAGAAACTCTTCCTCATCCTCCGATGGAGTAGATGAAGGATAATAAATTGTTTGTTTTATTTGTTTTGATGGTGGTTCACTCGATCTCAACAATCATCGGTGAGTTCACATCACAATCTACCGTTAGTTTATTTTTGTTTTTTTGCAAACTATCTATTATTTTTGTTATTTCAATAAATCGATACCGCCGAAACGATACCCTAATTGAAGATGAGCGTCCGATGACAGATATTGTATGACGTTTATATTTTCGCTGCGTGTTTGTTAAATTTTTTATTTATTAAAGAGTTTGTCAGTGGTGGAACCTTAGATTTTCGTGTAAAGTTTAATATATATAAATTTAAGGATTTATGGTTTTACATACAACCCTTAATACAAGAAGAGAGAAGCCAAAGATAATTCAAAGGCCTCAAAAGCAAAAACTCCCAACAATGTTAAATGTTGTTACAAAAAGAGTTATACCAATCTCACAAAAGAGCGTTGAGCCTATAAACTTTCGATCTTAAAAAAAACTTTGTCTAAATAAGAACCACGACTCATAGTTGTTAGGATAACAAACATCATTGAATTCTCATTAATAGGATTTATTAACATAAATAAAATTTAAAGAAAAATAAATAAAAATTTTGTAGTTCAACCCGAAGAAGGGCAGATACAACCGATTTGACAACCGATAATACCGACGATTGGTGTTTATAGTATTTTTTAGAATTCTCAAATGATCAGAATCAATGCTTTTGATACTGAAGTGCAAGAAACTCTTCCTCATCCTCCGATGGAGTAGATGAAGGACAATAAATTGTTTGTTTTATTCGTTTTGATGGTGGTTCACTCGATCTCAACAATCATCGGTGAGTTCACATCACAATCTACCGTTAGTTTATTTTTGTTTTTATGCAAACTATCTATTATTTTTGTTATTTCAAATAAATCGATACCCGAAACGATACCCTAATTGAAGATGAGCGTCCGATGACAGATATTGTATGACGTTTATATTTTCGCTGCGTGTTTGTTAAATTTTTTATTTATTAAAGAGTTTGTCAGTGGTGGAACCTTAGATTTTCGTGTAAAGTTTAATATATATAAATTTAAGGATTTAGGGTTTTACATACAACCCTTAATACAAGAAGAGAGAAGCCAAAAGAAATTCAAAGGCCTCAAAAGCAAAAACTCCCAACAATGTTAAATGTTGTTACAAAAAGAGTTATACCAATCTCACAAAAGAGCGTTGAGCCTATAAACTTTCGATCCTAAAAAAAACATTGTCTAATTAAGAACCACGACTCATAGTTGTTAGGATAACAAACATCATTGAATCCTCATTAATAGGATTTATTAACATAAATAAAATTTAAAAAAAATAAATAAAAATTCCATAGTTCAACCCGAAGAAGGGCAGATACAACCGATTTGACAACCGATAATACCGACGATTGGTGTTTATAGTATTTTTTAGAATTCTCAAATGATCAGAATCAATGCTTTTGATACTGAAGTGCAAGAAACTCTTCCTCATCCTCCGATGGAGTAGATGAAGGAGAATAAATTGTTTGTTTTATTTGTTTTGATGGTGGTTCACTCGATCTCAACAATCATCGGTGAGTTCACATCACAATCTACCGTTAGTTTATTTTTGCTTTTATGCAAACTATCTATTATTTTTGTTATTTCAAATAAATCGATACTGCCGAAACGATACCCTAATTGAAGATGAGCGTCTGATGACAGATATTGTATGACGTTTATATTTTCGCTGCATGTTTGTTAAATTTTTTATTTATTAAAGAGTTTGTCAGTGGTGGAACCTTAGATTTTCGTGTAAAGTTTAATATATATAAATTTAAGGATTTATGGTTTTACATACAACCCTTAATACAAGAAGAGAGAAGCCAATAGAAAATTCAAAGGCCTCAAAAGCAAAAACTCCCAACAATGTTAAATGTTGTTACAAAAAGAGTTATACCAATCTCACAAAAGAGCGTTGAGCCTATAAACTTTCGATCCTAAAAAAAACTTGTCTAATTAAGAACCACGACTCATAGTTGTTAGGATAACAAACATCATTGAATCCTCATTAATAGGATTTATTAACATAAATAAAATTTAAAGAAAAATAAATAAAATTCCATAGTTCAACCCGAAGAAGGGCAGATACAACCGATTTGACAACCGATAATACCGACGATTGGTGTTTATAGTATTTTTTAGAATTCTCAAATGATCAGAATCAATGCTTTTGATACTGAAGTGCAAGAAACTCTTCCTCATCCTCCGATGGAGTAGATGAAGGACAATAAATTGTTTGTTTTATTTGTTTTGATGGTGGTTCACTCGATCTCAACAATCATCGGTGAGTTCACATCACAATCTACCGTTAGTTTATTTTTGTTTTATGCAAACTATCTATTATTTTTGTTATTTGAAATAAATCGATACCACCGAAACGATACCCTAATTGAAGATGAGCGTGCGATGACAGATATTGTATGACGTTAATATTTTCGCTGCGTGTTTGTTAAATTTTTTATTTATTAAAAACTTTGTCGGTGGGGGCACCTTAGATTTTCGTGTAAAGTTTAATATATATAAATTTAAGGATTTAGGGTTTTACATACAACCCTCAATACAAGAAGAGAGAAGCCAAAAGATAATTCAAAGGCCTCAAAAGCAAAAACTCCCAACAATGTTAAATGTTGTTACAAAAAGAGTTATACCAATCTCACAAAAGAGCGTTGAGCCTATAAACTTTCGATCGTAAAAAAAACTTTGTCTAATTAAGAACCACGACTCATAGCTGTTAGGATAACAAACATCATTGAATTCTCATTAATAGGATTTATTAACATAAATAAAATTTAAAGAAAAATAAATAAAAATTCGTAGTTCAACCCGAAGAAGGGCAGATACAACCGATTTGACAACCGATAATACCGACGATTGGTGTTTATAGTATTTTTTAGAATTCTCAAATGATCAGAATCAATGCTTTTGATACTGAAGTGCAAGAAACTCTTCCTCATCCTCCGATGGAGTAGATGAAGGATAATAAATTGTTTGTTTTATTTGTTTTGATGGTGGTTCACTCGATCTCAACAATCATCGGTGAGTTCACATCACAATCTACCGTTAGTTTATTTTTGTTTTTTTGCAAACTATCTATTATTTTTGTTATTTCAAATAAATCGATACTGCCGAAACGATACCCTAATTGAAGATGAGCGTCCGATGACAGATATTGTATGACGTTTATATTTTCGCTGCGTGTTTGTTAAATTTTTTATTTATTAAAGAGTTTGTCAGTGGTGGAACCTTAGATTTTCGTGTAAAGTTTAATATATATAAATTTAAGGATTTATGGTTTTACATACAACCCTTAATACAAGAAGAGAGAAGCCAAAAGATAATTCAAAGGCCTCAAAAGCAAAAACTCCCAGCAATGTTAAATGTTGTTACAAAAAGAGTTATACCAATCTCACAAAAGAGCGTTGAGCCTATAAACTTTCGATCCTAAAAAAAACATTGTCTAATTAAGAACCACGACTCATAGTTGTTAGGATAACAAACATCATTGAATCCTCATTAATAGGATTTATTAACATAAATAAAATTTAAAGAAAAATAAATAAAAATTCATAGTTCAACCCGAAGAAGGGCAGATACAACCGATTTGACAACCGATAATACCGACGATTGGTGTTTATAGTATTTTTTAGAATTCTCAAATGATCAGAATCAATGCTTTTGATACTGAAGTGCAAGAAACTCTTCCTCATCCTCCGATGAAGTAGATGAAGGACAATATATTGTTTGTTTTATTTGTTTTGATGGTGGTTCACTCGATCTCAACAATCATCGGTGAGTTCCCATCACAATCTACCGTTAGTTTATTTTTGTTTTTATACAAACTATCTATTATTTTTGTTATTTGAAATAAATCGATACCACCGAAGCGATACCCTAATTGAAGATGAGCGTGCGATGACAGATATTGTATGACGTTAATATTTTCGCTGCGTGTTTGTTAAATTTTTTATTTATTAAAAACTTTGTCGGTGGGGGCACCTTAGATTTTCGTGTAAAGTTTAATATATATAAATTTAAGGATTTAGGGTTTTACATACAACCCTCAATACAAGAAGAGAGAAGCCAAAAGATAATTCAAAGGCCTCAAAAGCAAAAACTCCCAACAATGTTAAATGTTGTTACAAAAAGAGTTATACCAATCTCACAAAAGACCGTTGAGCCTATAAACTTTCGATCCTAAAAAAAACTTAGTCTAATTAACAAGCATGACTCATAGCTGTTAGGATAACAAACATCATTGAATTCTCATTAATAGGATTTATTAACATAAATAAAATTTAAATAAAAATAAATAAAAATTCCATAGTTCAACCCGAAGAAGGGCAGATACAACCGATTTGACAACCGATAATACCGACGATTGGTGTTTATAGTATTTTTTAGAAATCTCAAATGATCAGAATCAATGCTTTTGATACTGAAGTGCAAGAAACTCTTCCTCATCCTCCGATGGAGTAGATGAAGGATAATAAATTGTTTGTTTTATTTGTTTTGATGGTGGTTCACTCGATCTCAACAATCATCGGTGAGTTCACATCACAATCTACCGTTAGTTTATTTTTGTTTTTTTGCAAACTATCTATTATTTTTGTTATTTCAAATAAATCGATACTGCCGAAACGATACCCTAATTGAAGATGAGCGTCCGATGACAGATATTGTATGACGTTTATATTTTCGCTGCGTGTTTGTTAAATTTTTTATTTATTAAAGAGTTTGTCAGTGGTGGAACCTTAGATTTTCGTGTAAAGTTTAATATAAATAAATTTAAGGATTTATGGTTTTACATACAACCCTTAATACAAGAAGAGAGAAGCCAAAAGATAATTCAAAGGCCTCAAAAGCAAAAACTCCCAGCAATGTTAAATGTTGTTACAAAAAGAGTTATACCAATCTCACAAAAGAGCGTTGAGCCTATAAACTTTCGATCCTAAAAAAAACATTGTCTAATTAAGAACCACGACTCATAGTTGTTAGGATAACAAACATCATTGAATCCTCATTAATAGGATTTATTAACATAAATAAAATTTAAATAAAAATAAATAAAAATTTCATAGTTCAACCCGAAGAAGGGCAGATACAACCGATTTGACAACCGATAATACCGACGATTGGTGTTTATAGTATTTTTTAGAATTCTCAAATGATCAGAATCAATGCTTTTGATACTGAAGTGCAAGAAACTCTTCCTCATCCTCCGATGGAGTAGATGAAGGACAATAAATTGTTTGTTTTATTTGTTTTGATGGTGGTTCACTCGATCTCAACAATCATCGGTGAGTTCACATCACAATCTACCGTTAGTTTATTTTTGCTTTTATGCAAACTATCTATTATTTTTGTTATTTCCAATAAATCGATACGGCCGAAACGATACCCTAATTGAAGATGAGCGTCCGATGACAGATATTGTATGACGTTTATATTTTCGCTGCGTGTATGTTAAATTTTTTATTTATTAAAGAGTTTGTCGGTGGTGGCACCTTAGATTTTCGTGTAAAGTTTAATATTTATAAATTTAAGGATTTAGGGTTTTACATACAACCCTTAATACAAGAAGAGAGAAGCCAAAAGAAAATTCAAAGGCCTCAAAAGCAAAAACTCCCAACAATGTTAAATGTTGTTACAAAAAGAGTTATACCAATCTCACAAAAGAGCGTTGAGCCTATAAACTTTCGATCTTAAAAAAAACTTTGTCTAATTAAGAACCACGACTCATAGGTGTTAGGATAACAAACATCATTGAATTCTCATTAATAGGATTTATTAACATAAATAAAATTTAAAGAAAAATAAATAAAAATTTCGTAGTTCAACCCGAAGAAGGGCAGATACAACCGATTTGACAACCGATAATACCGACGATTGGTGTTTATAGTATTTTTTAGAAATTCTCAAATGATCAGAATCAATGCTTTTGATACTGAAGTGCAAGAAACTCTTCCTCATCCTCCGATGGAGTAGATGAAGGATAATAAATTGTTTGTTTTATTTGTTTTGATGGTGGTTCACTCGATCTCAACAATCATCGGTGAGTTCACATCACAATCTACCGTTAGTTTATTTTTGCTTTTATGCAAACTATCTATTATTTTTGTTATTTCAAATAAATCGATACTGCCGAAACGATACCCTAATTGAAGATGAGCGTCCGATGACAGATATTGTATGACGTTTATATTTTCGCTGCGTGTTTGTTAAATTTTTTATTTATTAAAGAGTTTGTCAGTGGTGGAACCTTAGATTTTCGTGTAAAGTTTAATATATATAAATTTAAGGATTTATGGTTTTACATACAACCCTTAATACAAGAAGAGAGAAGCCAAAAGAAAATTCAAAGGCCTCAAAAGCAAAAACTCCCAACAATGTTAAATGTTGTTACAAAAAGAGTTATACCAATCTCACAAAAGAGCGTTGAGCCTATAAACTTTCGATCCTAAAAAAAACTTTGTCTAATTAAGAACCACGACTCATAGTTGTTAGGATAACAAACATCATTGAATCCTCATTAATAGGATTTATTAACATAAATAAAATTTAAAGAAAAATAAATAAAAATTCCATAGTTCAACCCGAAGAAGGGCAGATACAACCGATTTGACAACCGATAATACCGACGATTGGTGTTTATAGTATTTTTTAGAATTCTCAAATGATCAGAATCAATGCTTTTGATACTGAAGTGCAAGAAACTCTTCCTCATCCTCCGATGGAGTAGATGAAGGACAATAAATTGTTTGTTTTATTTGTTTTGATGGTGGTTCACTCGATCTCAACAATCATCGGTGAGTTCACATCACAATCTACCGTTAGTTTATTTTTGTTTTTTACAAACTATCTATTATTTTTGTTATTTGAAATAAATCGATACCACCGAAACGATACCCTAATTGAAGATGAGCGTGCGATGACAGATATTGTATGACGTTAATATTTTCGCTGCGTGTTTGTTAAATTTTTTATTTATTAAAAAGTTTGTCGGTGGGGCACCTTAGATTTTCGTGTAAAGTTTAATATATATAAATTTAAGGATTTAGGGTTTTACATACAACCCTTAATACAAGAAGAGAGAAGCCAAAAGATAATTCAAAGGCCTCAAAAGCAAAAACTCCCAACAATGTTAAATGTTGTTACAAAAAGAGTTATACCAATCTCACAAAAGAGCGTTGAGCCTATAAACTTTCGATCCTAAAAAAAACTTGTCTAATTAACAACCACGACTCATAGTTGTTAGGATAACAAACATCATTGAATTCTCATTAATAGGATTTATTAACATAAATAAAATTTAAATAAAAATAAATAAAAATTCCAAGTTCAACCCGAAGAAGGGCAGATACAACCGATTTGACAACCGATAATACCGACGATTGGTGTTTATAGTATTTTTTAGAAATCTCAAATGATCAGAATCAATGCTTTTGATACTGAAGTGCAAGAAACTCTTCCTCATCCTCCGATGGAGTAGATGAAGGATAATAAATTGTTTGTTTTATTTGTTTTGATGGTGGTTCACTCGATCTCAACAATCATCGGTGAGTTCACATCACAATCTACCGTTAGTTTATTTTTGTTTTTTTGCAAACTATCTATTATTTTTGTTATTTCAAATAAATCGATACCGCCGAAACGATACCCTAATTGAAGATGAGCGTCCGATGACAGATATTGTATGACGTTTATATTTTCGCTGCGTGTTTGTTAAATTTTTATTTATTAAAGAGTTTGTCAGTGGTGGAACCTTAGATTTTCGTGTAAAGTTTAATATATATAAATTTAAGGATTTATGGTTTTACATACAACCCTTAATACAAGAAGAGAGAAGCCAAAAGATAATTCAAAGGCCTCAAAAGCAAAAACTCCCAACAATGTTAAATGTTGTTACAAAAAGAGTTATACCAATCTCACAAAAGAGCGTTGAGCCTATAAACTTTCGATCCTAAAAAAAACATTGTCTAATTAAGAACCACGACTCATAGTTGTTAGGATAACAAACATCATTGAATCCTCATTAATAGGATTTATTAACATAAATAAAATTTAAAGAAAAATAAATAAAAATTCCGTAGTTCAACCCGAAGAAGGGCAGATACAACCGATTTGACAACCGATAATACCGACGATTGGTGTTTATAGTATTTTTTAGAATTCTCAAATGATCAGAATCAATGCTTTTGATACTGAAGTGCAAGAAACTCTTCCTCATCCTCCGATGGAGTAGATGAAGGACAATAATTGTTTGTTTTATTTGTTTTGATGGTGGTTCACTCGATCTCAACAATCATCGGTGAGTTCACATCACAATCTACCGTTAGTTTATTTTTGTTTTATGCAAACTATCTATTATTTTTGTTATTTGAAATAAATCGATACCACCGCCGAAACGATACCCTAATTGAAGATGAGCGTGCGATGACAGATATTGTATGACGTTAATATTTTCGCTGCGTGTTTGTTAAATTTTTTATTTATTAAAGAGTTTGTCGGTGGTGGCACCTTAGATTTTCGTGTAAAGTTTAATATATATAAATTTAAGGATTTAGGGTTTTACATACAACCCTTAATACAAGAAGAGAGAAGCCAAAAGAAAATTCAAAGGCCTCAAAAGCAAAAACTCCCAACAATGTTAAATGTTGTTACAAAAAGAGTTATACCAATCTCACAAAAGAGCGTTGAGCCTATAAACTTTCGATCCTAAAAAAAACTTAGTCTAATTAACAACCACGACTCATAGGTGTTAGGATAACAAACATCATTGAATTCTCATTAATAGGATTTATTAACATAAATAAAATTTAAAGAAAAATAAATAAAAATTCCGTAGTTCAACCCGAAGAAGGGCAGATACAACCGATTTGACAACCGATAATACCGACGATTGGTGTTTATAGTATTTTTTAGAATTCTCAAATGATCAGAATCAATGCTTTTGATGCTGAAGTGCAAGAAACTCTTCCTCATCCTCCGATGGAGTAGATGAAGGATAATAAATTGTTTGTTTTATTTGTTTTGATGGTGGTTCACTCGATCTCAACAATCATCGGTGAGTTCACATCACAATCTACCGTTAGTTTATTTTTGTTTTTTTGCAAACTATCTATTATTTTTGTTATTTCAAATAAATCGATACCGCCGAAACGATACCCTAATTGAAGATGAGCGTCCGATGACAGATATTGTATGACGTTTATATTTTCGCTGCGTGTTTATTAAATTTTTTATTTATTAAAGAGTTTGTCAGTGGTGGAACCTTAGATTTTCGTGTAAAGTTTAATATATATAAATTTAAGGATTTATGGTTTTACATACAACCCTTAATACAACAAGAGAGAAGCCAAAAGATAATTCAAAGGCCTCAAAAGCAAAAACTCCCAACAATGTTAAATGTTGTTACAAAAAGAGTTATACCAATCTCACAAAAGAGCGTTGAGCCTATAAACTTTCGATCTTAAAAAAAACATTGTCTAATTAAGAACCACGACTCATAGTTGTTAGGATAACAAACATCATTGAATCCTCATTAATAGGATTTATTAACATAAATAAAATTTAAAGAAAAATAAATAAAAATTTCGTAGTTCAACCCGAAGAAGGGCAGATACAACCGATTTGACAACCGATAATACCGACGATTGGTGTTTATAGTATTTTTTAGAATTCTCAAATGATCAGAATCAATGCTTTTGATACTGAAGTGCAAGAAACTCTTCCTCATCCTCCGATGGAGTAGATGAAGGACAATAAATTGTTTGTTTTATTTGTTTTGATGGTGGTTCACTCGATCTCAACAATCATCGGTGAGTTCACATCACAATCTACCGTTAGTTTATTTTTGTTTTTATGCAAACTATCTATTATTTTTGTTATTTCAAATAAATCGATACCGCCGAAACGATACCCTAATTGAAGATGAGCGTCCGATGACAGATATTGTATGACGTTTATATTTTCGCTGCGTGTTTGTTAAATTTTTTATTTATTAAAGAGTTTGTCGGTGGTGGCACCTTAGATTTTCGTGTAAAGTTTAATATATATAAATTTAAGGATTTAGGGTTTTACATACAACCCTTAATACAAGAAGAGAGAAGCCAAAAGAAAATTCAAAGGCCTCAAAAGCAAAAACTCCCAACAATGTTAAATGTTGTTACAAAAAGAGTTATACCAATCTCACAAAAGAGCGTTGAGCCTATAAACTTTCGATCTTAAAAAAAACTTTGTCTAAATAAGAACCACGACTCATAGTTGTTAGGATAACAAACATCATTGAATTCTCATTAATAGGATTTATTAACATAAATAAAATTTAAAGAAAAATAAATAAAAATTTCGTAGTTCAACCCGAAGAAGGGCAGATACAACCGATTTGACAACGGATAATACCGACGATTGGTGTTTATAGTATTTTTTAGAAATCTCAAATGAATAGAATCAATGCTTTTGATGCTGAAGTGCAAGAAACTCTTCCTCATCCTCCGATGGAGTAGATGAAGGATAATAAATTGTTTGTTTTATTTGTTTTGATGGTGGTTCACTCGATCTCAACAATCATCGGTGAGTTCACATCACAATCTACCGTTAGTTTATTTTTGTTTTTATGCAAACTATCTATTATTTTTGTTATTTCAAATAAATCGATACCGCCGAAACGATACCCTAATTGAAGATGAGCGTCCGATGACAGATATTGTATGACGTTTATATTTTCGCTGCGTGTTTGTTAAATTTTTTATTTATTAAAGAGTTTGTCAGTGGTGGAACCTTAGATTTTCGTGTAAAGTTTAATATATATAAATTTAAGGATTTATGGTTTTACATACAACCCTTAATACAAGAAGAGAGAAGCCAAAAGAAATTCAAAGGCCTCAAAAGCAAAAACTCCCAACAATGTTAAATGTTGTTACAAAAAGAGTTATACCAATCTCACAAAAGAGCGTTGAGCCTATAAACTTTCGATCCTAAAAAAAACTTTGTCTAATTAAGAACCACGACTCATAGTTGTTAGGATAACAAACATCATTGAATCCTCATTAATAGGATTTATTAACATAAATAAAATTTAAAGAAAAATAAATAAAAATTCCATAGTTCAACCCGAAGAAGGGCAGATACAACCGATTTGACAACCGATAATACCGACGATTGGTGTTTATAGTATTTTTTAGAATTCTCAAATGATCAGAATCAATGCTTTTGATACTGAAGTGCAAGAAACTCTTCCTCATCCTCCGATGAAGTAGATGAAGGACAATAAATTGTTTGTTTTATTTGTTTTGATGGTGGTTCACTCGATCTCAACAATCATCGGTGAGTTCCCATCACAATCTACCGTTAGTTTATTTTTGTTTTTATACAAACTATCTATTATTTTTGTTATTTGAAATAAATCGATACCACCGAAGCGATACCCTAATTGAAGATGAGCGTGCGATGACAGATATTGTATGACGTTAATATTTTCGCTGCGTGTTTGTTAAATTTTTTATTTATTAAAAACTTTGTCGGTGGGGGCACCTTAGATTTTCGTGTAAAGTTTAATATATATAAATTTAAGGATTTAGGGTTTTACATACAACCCTTAATACAAGAAGAGAGAAGCCAAAAGATAATTCAAAGGCCTCAAAAGCAAAAACTCCCAACAATGTTAAATGTTGTTACAAAAAGAGTTATACCAATCTCACAAAAGAGCGTTGAGCCTATAAACTTTCGATCCTAAAAAAAACTTAGTCTAATTAACAAGCATGACTCATAGCTGTTAGGATAACAAACATCATTGAATTCTCATTAATAGGATTTATTAACATAAATAAAATTTAAATAAAAATAAATAAAAATTCCATAGTTCAACCCGAAGAAGGGCAGATACAACCGATTTGACAACCGATAATACCGACGATTGGTGTTTATAGTATTTTTTAGAAATCTCAAATGATCAGAATCAATGCTTTTGATACTGAAGTGCAAGAAACTCTTCCTCATCCTCCGATGGAGTAGATGAAGGATAATAAATTGTTTGTTTTATTTGTTTTGATGGTGGTTCACTCGATCTCAACAATCATCGGTGAGTTCACATCACAATCTACCGTTAGTTTATTTTTGTTTTTTTGCAAACTATCTATTATTTTTGTTATTTCAAATAAATCGATACTGCCGAAACGATACCCTAATTGAAGATGAGCGTCCGATGACAGATATTGTATGACGTTTATATTTTCGCTGCGTGTTTGTTAAATTTTTTATTTATTAAAGAGTTTGTCAGTGGTGGAACCTTAGATTTTCGTGTAAAGTTTAATATATATAAATTTAAGGATTTATGGTTTTACATACAACCCTTAATACAAGAAGAGAGAAGCCAAAAGATAATTCAAAGGCCTCAAAAGCAAAAACTCCCAGCAATGTTAAATGTTGTTACAAAAAGAGTTATACCAATCTCACAAAAGAGCGTTGAGCCTATAAACTTTCGATCCTAAAAAAAACATTGTCTAATTAAGAACCACGACTCATAGTTGTTAGGATAACAAACATCATTGAATCCTCATTAATAGGATTTATTAACATAAATAAAATTTAAATAAAAATAAATAAAAATTCATAGTTCAACCCGAAGAAGGGCAGATACAACCGATTTGACAACCGATAATACCGACGATTGGTGTTTATAGTATTTTTTAGAATTCTCAAATGATCAGAATCAATGCTTTTGATACTGAAGTGCAAGAAACTCTTCCTCATCCTCCGATGGAGTAGATGAAGGACAATAAATTGTTTGTTTTATTTGTTTTGATGGTGGTTCACTCGATCTCAACAATCATCGGTGAGTTCACATCACAATCTACCGTTAGTTTATTTTTGCTTTTATGCAAACTATCTATTATTTTTGTTATTTCAAATAAATCGATACCGCCGAAACGATACCCTAATTGAAGATGAGCGTCCGATGACAGATATTGTATGACGTTTATATTTTCGCTGCGTGTATGCTAAATTTTTTATTTATTAAAGAGGTTGTCGGTGGTGGCACCTTAGATTTTCGTGTAAAGTTTAATATTTATAAATTTAAGGATTTAGGGTTTTACATACAACCCTTAATACAAGAAGAGAGAAGCCAAAAGAAAATTCAAAGGCCTCAAAAGCAAAAACTCCCAACAATGTTAAATGTTGTTACAAAAAGAGTTATACCAATCTCACAAAAGACCGTTGAGCCTATAAACTTTCGATCTTAAAAAAAACTTTGTCTAATTAAGAACCACGACTCATAGGTGTTAGGATAACAAACATCATTGAATTCTCATTAATAGGATTTATTAACATAAATAAAATTTAAAGAAAAATAAATAAAAATTTCGTAGTTCAACCCGAAGAAGGGCAGATACAACCGATTTGACAACCGATAATACCGACGATTGGTGTTTATAGTATTTTTTAGAAATTTCAAATGATCAAAATCAATGCTTTTGATGCTGAAGTGCAAGAAACTCTTCCTCATCCTCCGATGGAGTAGATGAAGGATAATAAATTGTTTGTTTTATTTGTTTTGATGGTGGTTCACTCGATCTCAACAATCATCGGTGAGTTCACATCACAATCTACCGTTAGTTTATTTTTGTTTTTTTGCAAACTATCTATTATTTTTGTTATTTCAAATAAATCGATACCGCCGAAACGATACCCTAATTGAAGATGAGCGTCTGATGACAGATATTGTATGACGTTTATATTTTCGCTGCGTGTTTGTTAAATTTTTATTTATTAAAGAGTTTGTCAGTGGTGGAACCTTAGATTTTCGTGTAAAGTTTAATATATATAAATTTAAGGATTTATGGTTTTACATACAACCCTTAATACAACAAGAGAGAAGCCAAAAGATAATTCAAAGGCCTCAAAAGCAAAAACTCCCAACAATGTTAAATGTTGTTACAAAAAGAGTTATACCAATCTCACAAAAGAGCGTTGAGCCTATAAACTTTCGATCCTAAAAAAAACATTGTCTAATTAAGAACCACGACTCATAGTTGTTAGGATAACAAACATCATTGAATCCTCATTAATAGGATTTATTAACATAAATAAAATTTAAATAAAAATAAATAAAAATTCCATAGTTCAACCCGAAGAAGGGCAGATACAACCGATTTGACAACCGATAATACCGACGATTGGTGTTTATAGTATTTTTTAGAATTCTCAAATGATCAGAATCAATGCTTTTGATACTGAAGTGCAAGAAACTCTTCCTCATCCTCCGATGGAGTAGATGAAGGACAATAAATTGTTTGTTTTATTTGTTTTGATGGTGGTTCACTCGATCTCAACAATCATCGGTGAGTTCACATCACAATCTACCGTTAGTTTATTTTTGCTTTTATGCAAACTATCTATTATTTTTGTTATTTCAAATAAATCGATACCGCCGAAACGATACCCTAATTGAAGATGAGCGTCCGATGACAGATATTGTATGACGTTTATATTTTCGCTGCGTGTATGTTAAATTTTTTATTTATTAAAGAGTTTGTCGGTGGTGGCACCTTAGATTTTCGTGTAAAGTTTAATATTTATAAATTTAAGGATTTAGGGTTTTACATACAACCCTTAATACAAGAAGAGAGAAGCCAAAAGAAATTCAAAGGCCTCAAAAGCAAAAACTCCCAACAATGTTAAATGTTGTTACAAAAAGAGTTATACCAATCTCACAAAAGACCGTTGAGCCTATAAACTTTCGATCTTAAAAAAAACTTTGTCTAATTAAGAACCACGACTCATAGGTGTTAGGATAACAAACATCATTGAATTCTCATTAATAGGATTTATTAACATAAATAAAATTTAAAGAAAAATAAATAAAAATTTCGTAGTTCAACCCGAAGAAGGGCAGATACAACCGATTTGACAACCGATAATACCGACGATTGGTGTTTATAGTATTTTTTAGAAAATTTCAAATGATCAGAATCAATGCTTTTGATGCTGAAGTGCAAGAAACTCTTCCTCATCCTCCGATGGAGTAGATGAAGGATAATAAATTGTTTGTTTTATTTGTTTTGATGGTGGTTCACTCGATCTCAACAATCATCGGTGAGTTCACATCACAATCTACCGTTAGTTTATTTTTGCTTTTATGCAAACTATCTATTATTTTTGTTATTTCAAATAAATCGATACCGCCGAAACGATACCCTAATTGAAGATGAGCGTCCGATGACAGATATTGTATGACGTTTATATTTTCGCTGCGTGTTTGTTAAATTTTTATTTATTAAAGAGTTTGTCAGTGGTGGAACCTTAGATTTTCGTGTAAAGTTTAATATATATAAATTTAAGGATTTATGGTTTTACATACAACCCTTAATACAAGAAGAGAGAAGCCAAAAGATAATTCAAAGGCCTCAAAAGCAAAAACTCCCAACAATGTTAAATGTTGTTACAAAAAGAGTTATACCAATCTCACAAAAGAGCGTTGAGCCTATAAACTTTCGATCCTAAAAAAAACATTGTCTAATTAAGAACCACGACTCATAGTTGTTAGGATAACAAACATCATTGAATCCTCATTAATAGGATTTATTAACATAAATAAAATTTAAATAAAAAAAAATTAAAAATCCATAGTTCAACCCGAAGAAGGGCAGATACAACCGATTTGACAACCGATAATACCGACGATTGGTGTTTATAGTTATTTTTAGAATTCTCAAAAGATCAGAATCAATGCTTTTGATACTGAAGTGCAAGAAACTCTTCCTCATCCTCCGATGGAGTAGATGAAGGACAATAAATTGTTTGTTTTATTTGTTTTGATGGTGGTTCACTCGATCTCAACAATCGTCGGTGAGTTCACATCACAATCTACCGTTAGTTTATTTTTGTTTTTATGCAAACTATCTATTATTTTTGTTATTTGAAATAAATCGATACCGCCGAAACGATACCCTAATTGAAGATGAGCGTGCGATGACAGATATTGTATGACGTTAATATTTTCGCTGCGTGTTTGTTAAATTTTTTATTTATTAAAGATTTTGTCGGTGGTGGCACCTTAGATTTTCGTGTAAAGTTTAATATATATAAATTTAAGGATTTAGGGTTTTACATACAACCCTTAATACAAGAAGAGAGAAGCCAAAAGATAATTCAAAGGCCTCAAAAGCAAAAACTCCCAACAATGTTAAATGTTGTTACAAAAAGAGTTATACCAATCTCACAAAAGAGCGTTGAGCCTATAAACTTTCGATCCTAAAAAAAACTTTGTCTAATTAAGAACCACGACTCATAGTTGTTAGGATAACAAACATCATTGAATTCTCATTAATAGGATTTATTAACATAAATAAAGTTTAAAGAAAAATAAATAAAAATTCCGTAGTTCAACCCGAAGAAGGGCAGATACAACCGATTTGACAACCAATAATACCGACGATTGGTGTTTATAGTATTTTTTAGAATTCTCAAATGATCAGAATCAATGCTTTTGATACTGAAGCGTAAGAAACTCTTCCTCATCCTCTAATGGAGTAGATGAAAGACAATAAATTGTTTGTTTTATTTGTTTTGATGGTGGTTCACTCGATCTCAACAATCGTCGGTGAGTTCACATCACAATCTACCGTTAGTTTATTTTTGCTTTTATGCAAACTATCTATTATTTTTGTTATTTCAAATAAATCGATACCGCCGAAACGATACCCTAATTGAAGATGAACGTGCGATGACAGATATTGTATGATGTTAATATTTTCGCTGCGTGTTTGTAAAATTTTTATTTATTAAAGATTTTTTCGGTGGTGGCACCTTAGATTTTCGTGTAAAGTTTAATATATATAAATTTAAGGATTTATGGTTTTACATACAACCCTTAATACAAGAAGAGAGAAGCCAAAAGATAATTCAAAGGCCTCAAAAGCAAAAACTCCCAACAACGTTAAATGTTGTTACAAAAAGAGTTATACCAATCTCACAAAAGAGCGTTGAGCCTATAAACTTTCGATCCTAAAAAAAACTTTGTCTAATTAAGAACCACGACTCATAGTTGTTAGGATAACAAACATCATTGAATCCTCATTAATAGGATTTATTAACATAAATAAAATTTAAAGAAAAATAAATAAAAATTCCATAGTTCAACCCGAAGAAGGGCAGATACAACCGATTTGACAACCGATAATACCGACGATTGGTGTTTATAGTATTTTTTAGAATTCTCAAATGATCAGAATCAATGCTTTTGATACTGAAGTGCAAGAAACTCTTCCTCATCCTCCGATGGAGTAGATGAAGGACAATAAATTGTTTGTTTTATTTGTTTTGATGGTGGTTCACTCGATCTCAACAATCATCGGTGAGTTCACATCACAATCTACCGTTAGTTTATTTTTGTTTTTATGCAAACTATCTATTATTTTTGTTATTTGAAATAAATCGATACCACCGAAGCGATACCCTAATTGAAGATGAGCGTGCGATGACAGATATTGTATGACGTTAATATTTTCGCTGCGTGTTTGTTAAATTTTTTATTTATTAAAAACTTTGTCGGTGGGGGCACCTTAGATTTTCGTGTAAAGTTTAATATATATAAATTTAAGGATTTAGGGTTTTACATACAACCCTTAATACAAGAAGAGAGAAGCCAAAAGATAATTCAAAGGCCTCAAAAGCAAAAACTCCCAACAATGTTAAATGTTGTTACAAAAAGAGTTATACCAATCTCACAAAAGAGCGTTGAGCCTATAAACTTTCGATCCTAAAAAAAACTTAGTCTAATTAACAAGCATGACTCATAGCTGTTAGGATAACAAACATCATTGAATTCTCATTAATAGGATTTATTAACATAAATAAAATTTAAAGAAAAATAAATAAAAATTTCGTAGTTCAACCCGAAGAAGGGCAGATACAACCGATTTGACAACCGATAATACCGACGATTGGTGTTTATAGTATTTTTTAGAATTCTCAAATGATCAGAATCAATGCTTTTGATACTGAAGTGCAAGAAACTCTTCCTCATCCTCCGATGGAGTAGATGAAGGACAATAAATTGTTTGTTTTATTTGTTTTGATGGTGGTTCACTCGATCTCAACAATCATCGGTGAGTTCACATCACAATCTACCGTTAGTTTATTTTTGCTTTTATGCAAACTATCTATTATTTTTGTTATTTCAAATAAATCGATACCGCCGAAACGATACCCTAATTGAAGATGAGCGTCCGATGACAGATATTGTATGACGTTTATATTTTCGCTGCGTGTTTGTTAAATTTTTTATTTATTAAAGAGTTTGTCGGTGGTGGCACCTTAGATTTTCGTGTAAAGTTTAATATTATAAATTTAAGGATTTAGGGTTTTACATACAACCCTTAATACAAGAAGAGAGAAGCCAAAAGAAAATTCAAAGGCCTCAAAAGCAAAAACTCCCAACAATGTTAAATGTTGTTACAAAAAGAGTTATACCAATCTCACAAAAGAGCGTTGAGCCTATAAACTTTCGATCCTAAAAAAAACTTTGTCTAATTAAGAACCACGACTCATAGTTGTTAGGATAACAAACATCATTGAATTCTCATTAATAGGATTTATTAACATAAATAAAATTTAAAGAAAAATAAATAAAAATTTCGTAGTTCAACCCGAAGAAGGGCAGATACAACCGATTTGACAACCGATAATACCGACGATTGGTGTTTATAGTATTTTTTAGAATTCTCAAATGATCAGAATCAATGCTTTTGATACTGAAGTGCAAGAAACTCTTCCTCATCCTCCGATGGAGTAGATGAAGGACAATAAATTGTTTGTTTTATTTGTTTTGATGGTGGTTCACTCGATCTCAACAATCGTCGGTGAGTTCACATCACAATCTACCGTTAGTTTATTTTTGTTTTTATGCAAAGTATCTATTATTTTTGTTATTTGAAGTAAATCGATACCGCCGAAACGATACCCTAATTGAAGATGAGCGTGCGATGACATATATTGTATGATGTTAATATTTTTGCTGCGTGTTTGTTAAATTTTTTATTTATTAAAGATTTTGCCGGTGGTGGCACCTTAGATTTTCGTGTAAAGTTTAATATATATAAATTTAAGGATTTAGGGTTTTACATACAACCCTTAATACAAGAAGAGAGAAGCCAAAAGATAATTCAAAGGCCTCAAAAGCAAAAACTCCCAACAATGTTAATTGTTGTTACAAATAGAGTTATACCAATCTCACAAAAGAGCGTTGAGCCTATAAACTTTCGATCGTAAAAAAAACTTTGTCTAATTAAGAACCACGACTCATAGTTGTTAGGATAACAAACATCATTGAATTCTCATTAATAGGATTTATTAACATAAATAAAATTTAAAGAAAAATAAATAAAAATTTCGTAGTTCAACCTGAAGAAGGGCAGATAGAACCGATAATACCGACGATTGGTGTTTATAGTATTTTTTAGAATTCTCAAATGATCAGAATCAATGCTTTTGATACTGAAGTGCAAGAAACTCTTCCTCATCCTCCAATGGAGTAGATGAAGGACAATAAATTGTTTGTTTTATTTGTTTTGATGGTGGTTCACTCGATCTCAACAATCATCGGTGAGTTCACATCACAATCTACCGTTAGTTTAGTTTTGCTTTTATGCAAACTATCTATTAGTTTTGTTATTTCAAATAAATCGATACCGCTGAAACGATACCCTAATTGAAGATGAGCGTGCGATGACAGATATTGTATGATGTTAATATTTTCGCTGCGTGTTGGTAAATTTTTTATTGATTAAAGATTTTGTCGGTGGTGGCACCTTAGATTTTCGTGTAAAGTTTAATATATATAAATTTAAGGATTTAGGGTTTTACATACAACCCTTAATACAAGAAGAGAGAAGCCAAAAGATAATTCAAAGGCCTCAAAAGCAAAAACTCCCAACAATGTTAATTGTTGTTACAAAAAGAGTTATACCAATCTCACAAAAGAGCGTTGAGCCTATAAACTTTCGATCCTAAAAAAAACTTTGTCTAATTAAGAACCACGACTCATAGTTGTTAGGATAACAAACATCATTGAATTCTCATTAATAGGATTTATTAACATAAATAAAATTTAAAGAAAAATAAATAAAAATTCCGTAGTTCAACCTGAAGAAGGGCAGATACAACCGATTTTACAACCGATAATACCGACGATTGGTGTTTATAGTATTTTTTAAAATTCTCAAATGATCAGAATCAATGCTTTTGATACTGAAGTGCAAGAAACTCTTCCTCATCCTCCGATGGAGCATATGAAGGACAATAAATTGTTTGTTTTATTTGTTTTGATGGTGGTTCACTCGATCTCAACAATCTTCGGTGAGTTCACATCACAATCTACCGTTAGTTTATTTTTGCTTTTATGCAAACTATCTATTATTTTTTTTATTTCAAATAAATCGATACCGCCGAAACGATACCCTAATTGAAGATGAGCGTCCGATGACAGATATTGTATGACGTTTATATTTTCGCTGTGTGTTTGTTAAATTTTTTATTTATTAAAGAGTTTGTCGGTGGTGGCACCTTAGATTTTCGTGTAAAGTTTAATATATATAAATTTAAGGATTTAGGGTTTTACATACAACCCTTAATACAAGAAGAGAGAAGCCAAAAGATAATTCAAAGGCCTCAAAAGCAAAAACTCCCAACAATGTTAAATGTAGTTACAAAAAGAGTTATACCAATCTCACAAAAGAGCGTTGAGCCTATAAACTTTCGATCCTAAAAAAAACTTTATCTAATTAACAAGCACGACTCATAGTTCTTAGGATAACAAACATCATTTAATTCTCATTAATAGGATTTATTAACATAAATAAAAATTTAAAGAAAAAAAATAAAAAATTTGTAGTTCAACCCGAAGAAAGGCAGATACAACCGATTTGACAACCGGTAATACCGACGATTGGTGTTTATAGTATTTTTTAGATTTCTCAAATGATCAGAATCAATGCTTTTGATACTGAAGTGCAAGAAACTCTTCCTCATCCTCCGATGGAGTAGATGAAGGACAATAAATTGTTTGTTTTATTTGTTTTGATGGTGGTTCACTCGATCTCAACAATCGTCGGTAGGTTCACATCACAATCTACCGTTAGTTTTTTTTTATGCAAACTATCTATTATTTTTGTTATTTGAAATAAATCGATACTGCTGAAATGATACCCTAATTGAAGATGAGCGTGCGATGACAGATATTGTATGACGTTTATATTTTCGCTGCGTGTTTGTTAAATTTTTTATTTATTAAAGATTTTGTCGGTGGTGGCACCTTAGATTTTGGTGTAAAGTTTAATATATATAAACTTAATGATTTAGGGTTATACATACAACCCTTAATACAAGAAGAAAGAAGCCAAAACAAAATTCAAAGGCCTCAAAAGCAAAAACTCCCAACAATGTTAATTGATGTTACAAAAAGAATTATACCAATCTGACAAAAGAGCGTTGAGCCTATAAACTTTCGATCCTAAAAAAAACTTTGTATAATTAAGAACCACGACTCAGAGTTGTTAGGATAACAAACATCATTGAATCCTCATTAATAGGATTTATTAACATAAATAAAATTTAAAGAAAAATAAATAAAAATTCCATAGTTCAACCCGAAGAAGGGCAGATACAACCGATTTGACAACCGATAATACCGACGATTGGTGTTTATAGTATTTTTTAGAATTCTCAAATGATCAGAATCAATGCTTTTGATACTGAAGTGCAAGAAACTCTTCCTCATCCTCCGATGGAGTAGATGAAGGACAATAAATTATTTGTTTTATTTGTTTTGATGGTGGTTCACTCGATCTCAACAATCATCGGTGAGTTCACATCACAATCTACCGTTAGTTTATTTTTGCTTTTACGCAAACTATCTATTATTTTTGTTATTTCAAATAAATCGATACCGCCGAAACGATACCCTAATTGAAGATGAGCGTGCGATGACAGATATTGTATGATGTTAATATTTTTGCTGCGTGTTGGTAAAATTTTTATTTATTAAAGATTTTATCGGTGGTGGCACCTTAGATTTTCGTGTAAAGTTTAATATATATAAATTTAAGGATTTAGGGTTTTACATACAACCCTTAATACAAGAAGAGAGAAGCCAAAAGATAATTCAAAGGCCTCAAAAGGAAAAACTCCCAACAATGTTAATTGTTGTTACAAAAAGAGTTATACCAATCTCACAAAAGAGCGTTGAGCCTATAAACTTTCGATCCTAAAAAAACCTTTGTCTAATTAAGAACCACGACTCATAGTTGTTAGGATAACAAACATCATTGAATTCTCATTAATAGGATTTATTAACATAAATAAAATTTAAAGAAAAATAAATAAAAATTCCGTAGTTCAACCTGAAGAAGGGCAGATACAACCGATTTTACAACCGATAATACCGACGATTGGTGTTTATAGTATTTTTTAGAATTCTCAAATGATCAGAATCAATGCTGTTGATACTGAAGTGCAAGAAACTCTTCCTCATCCTCCGATGGAGTAGATGAAGGACAATAAATTGTTTGTTTTATTTGTTTTGATGGTGGTTCACTCGATCTCAACAATCATCGGTGAGTTCACATCACAATCTACTGTTAGTTTATTTTTGCTTTTATGCAAACTATCTATTATTTTTGTTATTTCAAATAAATCGATATCGCCGAAACGATACCCTAATTGAAGATGAGCGTGTGATGACAGATATTGTATGATGTTAATATTTTCGCTGCGTGTTGGTAAAAATTTTATTTATTAAAGATTTTGTCGGTGGTGGCACCTTAGATTTTCGTGTAAAGTTTAATATATATAAATTTAAGGATTTAGGGTTTTACATACAACCCTTAATACAAGAAGAGAGAAGCCAAAAGATAATTCAAAAGCCTCAAAAGCAAAAACTCCCAACAATGTTAATTGTTGTTACAAAATGAGTTATACCAATCTCACAAAAGAGCGTTGAGCCTATAAACTTTCGATCCTAAAAAAAACATTGTCTAATTAAGAACCACGACTCATATTTGTTAGGATAACAAACATCATTGAATTCTCATTAATAGGATTTATTAACATAAATAAAATTTAAAGAAAAATAAATAAAAATTCCGTAGTTCAACCTGAAGAAGGGCAGATACAACCGATTTTACAACCGATAATACCGACGATTGGTGTTAAAGTATTTTTTAGAATTCTCAAATGATCAGAATCAATTCTTTTGATACTGAAGTGCAAGAAATTCTTCCTCATCCTCCGATGGAGTAGATGAAGGACAATAAATTGTTTGTTTTATTTGTTTTGATGGTGGTTCACTCGATCTCAACAATCATCGGTGAGTTCACATCACAATCTACCGTTAGTTTATTTTTGCTTTTATGCAAACTATCTATTATTTTTGTTATTTCAAATAAGTCGATACCGCCGAAACGATACCCTAGTTGAAGATGAGCGTCCGATGACAGATATTGTATGACGTTTATATTTTCGCTGCGTGTTTGTTAAATTTTTTATTTATTAAAGAGTTTGTCGGTGGTGGCACCTTAGATTTTCGTGTAAAGTTTAATATATATAAATTTAAGGATTTAGGGTTTTACATACAACCCTTAATACAAGAAGAGAGAAGCCAAAAGATAATTCGAAGGCCTCAAAAGCAAAAACTCCCAAGAATGTTAAATGTTGTTACAAAAAGAGTTATACCAATCTCACAAAAGAGCGTTGAGCCTATAAACTTTCGATCCTAAAAAAAACTTTGTCTAATTAAGAACCACGACTCATAGTTGTTAGGATAACAAACATCATTCAATCCTCATTAATAGAATTTATTAACATAAATAAAATTTAAAGAAAAATAAATAAAAATTCCGTAGTTCAACCCGAAAAAGGGCAGATACAACCGATTTGACAACCGATAATACCGACGATTGGTGTTTATAGTATTTTTTAGAATTCTCAAATGATCAGAATCAATGCTTTTGATACTGAAGTGCAAGAAACTCTTCCTCATCCTCCGATGGAGTAGATGAAGGACAATAAATTATTTGTTTTATTTGTTTTGATGGTGGTTCACTCGATCTCAACAATCATCGGTGAGTTCACATCACAATCTACCGTTAGTTTATTTTTGCTTTTACGCAAACTATCTATTATTTTTGTTATTTCAAATAAATCGATACCGCCGAAACGATACCCTAATTGAAGATGAGCGTGCGATGACAGATATTGTATGATGTTAATATTTTTGCTGCGTGTTGGTAAAATTTTTATTTATTAAAGATTTTATCGGTGGTGGCACCTTAGATTTTCGTGTAAAGTTTAATATATATAAATTTAAGGATTTAGGGTTTTACATACAACCCTTAATACAAGAAGAGAGAAGCCAAAAGATAATTCAAAGGCCTCAAAAGGAAAAACTCCCAACAATGTTAATTGTTGTTACAAAAAGAGTTATACCAATCTCACAAAAGAGCGTTGAGCCTATAAACTTTCGATCCTAAAAAAACCTTTGTCTAATTAAGAACCACGACTCATAGTTGTTAGGATAACAAACATCATTGAATTCTCATTAATAGGATTTATTAACATAAATAAAATTTAAAGAAAAATAAATAAAAATTCCGTAGTTCAACCTGAAGAAGGGCAGATACAACCGATTTTACAACCGATAATACCGACGATTGGTGTTTATAGTATTTTTTAGAATTCTCAAATGATCAGAATCAATGCTGTTGATACTGAAGTGCAAGAAACTCTTCCTCATCCTCCGATGGAGTAGATGAAGGACAATAAATTGTTTGTTTTATTTGTTTTGATGGTGGTTCACTCGATCTCAACAATCATCGGTGAGTTCACATCACAATCTACTGTTAGTTTATTTTTGCTTTTATGCAAACTATCTATTATTTTTGTTATTTCAAATAAATCGATATCGCCGAAACGATACCCTAATTGAAGATGAGCGTGCGATGACAGATATTGTATGATGTTAATATTTTCGCTGCGTGTTGGTAAAAATTTTATTTATTAAAGATTTTGTCGGTGGTGGCACCTTAGATTTTCGTGTAAAGTTTAATATATATAAATTTAAGGATTTAGGGTTTTACATACAACCCTTAATACAAGAAGAGAGAAGCCAAAAGATAATTCAAAAGCCTCAAAAGCAAAAACTCCCAACAATGTTAATTGTTGTTACAAAATGAGTTATACCAATCTCACAAAAGAGCGTTGAGCCTATAAACTTTCGATCCTAAAAAAAACATTGTCTAATTAAGAACCACGACTCATATTTGTTAGGATAACAAACATCATTGAATTCTCATTAATAGGATTTATTAACATAAATAAAATTTAAAGAAAAATAAATAAAAATTCCGTAGTTCAACCTGAAGAAGGGCAGATACAACCGATTTTACAACCGATAATACCGACGATTGGTGTTAAAGTATTTTTTAGAATTCTCAAATGATCAGAATCAATTCTTTTGATACTGAAGTGCAAGAAATTCTTCCTCATCCTCCGATGGAGTAGATGAAGGACAATAAATTGTTTGTTTTATTTGTTTTGATGGTGGTTCACTCGATCTCAACAATCATCGGTGAGTTCACATCACAATCTACCGTTAGTTTATTTTTGCTTTTATGCAAACTATCTATTATTTTTGTTATTTCAAATAAGTCGATACCGCCGAAACGATACCCTAGTTGAAGATGAGCGTCCGATGACAGATATTGTATGACGTTTATATTTTCGCTGCGTGTTTGTTAAATTTTTTATTTATTAAAGAGTTTGTCGGTGGTGGCACCTTAGATTTTCGTGTAAAGTTTAATATATATAAATTTAAGGATTTAGGGTTTTACATACAACCCTTAATACAAGAAGAGAGAAGCCAAAAGATAATTCGAAGGCCTCAAAAGCAAAAACTCCCAAGAATGTTAAATGTTGTTACAAAAAGAGTTATACCAATCTCACAAAAGAGCGTTGAGCCTATAAACTTTCGATCCTAAAAAAAACTTTGTCTAATTAAGAACCACGACTCATAGTTGTTAGGATAACAAACATCATTCAATCCTCATTAATAGAATTTATTAACATAAATAAAATTTAAAGAAAAATAAATAAAAATTCCGTAGTTCAACCCGAAAAAGGGCAGATACAACCGATTTGACAACCGATAATATCGACGATTGGTGTTTATAGTATTTTTTAGAATTCTCAAATGATCAGAATCAATGTTTTTGATACTGAAGTGCAAGAAACTCTTCCTCATCCTCCGATGGAGTAGATGAAGGACAATAAATTGTTTGTTTTATTTGTTTTGATGGTGGTTCACTCGATCTCGACAATCGTCGGTGAGTTCACATCACAATCTACCGTTAGTTTATTTTGGTTTTTATGCAAAGTATCTATTATTTTTGTTATTTGAAGTAAATCAATACCGCCGAAACGATACCCTAATGGAAGATGAGCATGCGATGACAGATATTGTATGATGTTAATATTTTCGATGCGTGTTTGTTAAATTTTTTATTTATTAAAGAGTTTGTCAGTGGTGGCACCTTAGATTTTCGTGTAAAGTTTAATATATATAAATTTAAGGATTTAGGGTTTTACATACAACCCTTAATACAAGAAGAGAGAAGCCAAAAAAAAAATTCAAAGGCCTCAAAAGCAAAAACTCCCAACAATGTTAAATGTTGTTACAAAAAGAGTTATACCAATCTCACAAAAGAGCGTTGAGCCTATAAACTTTCGATCCTAAAAAAAACTTTATCTAATTAACAAGCACGACTCATAGTTCTTAGGATAACAAACATCATTGAATTCTCATTAATAGGATTTATTAACATAAATAAAATTTAAAGAAAAAAAAATAAAAATTTTGTAGTTCAACCCGAAGAAGGGCAGATACAACCGATTTGACAACCGGTAATACCGACGATTGGTGTTTATAGTATTTTTTAGATTTCTAAAATGATCAGAATCAATGCTTTTGATACTGAAGTGCAAGAAACTCTTCCTCATCCTCCGATGGAGTAGATGAAGGACAATAAATTGTTTGTTTTATTTGTTTTGATGGTGGTTCACTCGATCTCAACAATCGTCGGTAAGTTCACATCACAATCTACCGTTAGTTTTTTTTTTATGCAAACTATCTATTATTTTTGTTATTTGATGAGCGTGCGATGACAGATATTGTATGACGTGTACATTTCCGCTGCGTCTTTGTTAAAATTTTTATTTATTAAAGATTTTGTCGGTGGTGGCACCTTAGATTTTGGTGTAAAGTTTAATATATATAAATTTAAGGATTTAGGGTTATACATACAACCCTTAATACAAGAAGAAAGAAGCCAAAACAAAATTCAAAGGCCTCAAAAGCAAAAACTCCCAACAATGTTAATTGATGTTACAAAAAGAGTTATACCAATCTCACAAAAGAGCGTTGAGCCTATAAACTTTCGATCCTAAAAAAAACTTAGTCTAATTAAGAACCACGACTCATAGTTCTTAGGATAACAAACCTCATTGAATTCTCATTAATAGGATTTATTAACATAAATAAAATTTACAGAAAAATAAATTAAAATTCCGTAGTTCAATCTGAAGAAGGGCAGATACAACCGATTTGACAACCGATAATACCGACGATTGGTGTTTATAGTATTTTTTAGAATTCTCAAATGATCAGAATCAATGCTTTTGATACTGAAGTGCAAGAAACTCTTCCTCATCCTCTGATAGAGTAGATGAAGGATGTAAGACCCCGATAATAATAAAATAATTATTTAAATTGAGTTAATAATTTATTTATTAATTTAATTAAATAATTGGAAATTTTATTATTATTATTTTTGGATTATTATTATTATTATTCGGAAAATATATATATGTTGGAAATAAGAGAAAGAATCCCATTTGGTAAAAAGAAAGTTTCACGTGAAAACAGAGAACAATCGTGAAAGAGGAAAAGGGCACAGAGACAAAGCAAGGGCTGAAGGTTGAAGAGAGAAAAGCTTGGAGCTCAAAGATTTGCCGGATTAATCAGGTAAGGGGGGTTTATCGTCGATTAATGGGTATTTTGGGATAATATGTGATGGGTAGTGATAAGTCGTTAATTTGACCCTAATTGGGATTGTTGATGCTGAAGAATTATGTTGGATAAATTGTATTTAAACTGTAATTGAATCTGTGTTTGGGTTAGTAATGAAATTCCGAACGTATAGCTTTTTACGGGATCGGAATCGGAGGTCCGGAAGTCCTCCAACGGCGGAAAATGCGGAGAATTCTGCATTCTGCCTTGTGTTAGCGCAGGAACTGCTGTTTTGTCTGCGTTAACCGGTTAACCCAGGGTGTTAACCGGTTAACACTGTTTTGAATTGTGAAAAGGTGCTGTTTTGCCTGCGTTAACCGGTTAACCCAGGGCGTTAACCGGTTAACGCTGTTGCGTTTTGCCAGAAAGTGAGTTTTGCCTGCGTTAACCGGTTAACCCAGGGCGTTAACCGGTTAACACTGTTGCAGAGTGGAAAAATTGGCCTTTTAATGTTGTGTACATGATTGAGAGTTGGCCTATGTTGGCGTATGGTGTAATAGGGATAAATTCCCGCTGTTTTGAGTAGTATATGCAATATTGAAATGTACTAATATTGTGGTTGTTATTTGGCATAATCTGACATGCTTATGTGATGAAAGATTGAGGATGTATAATGATGTACATGATGCTGTGAATGTATATATTATGCATGTATGTGTGAATGGACTGTTGTATGGCTCAGAGTGTGAGCATATGTTTATTCTTGAATTATTGTTGATGCTGCATTGCTAGATGATTAGCATGCATGGCATAGCCTTCGGGGCTGTAGCTAATTCCCATAGTGAGGAATTAGTGAGTGAACCATTGTGGGTTTGTCGTTGATGTTTGCATACTAGATGATTAGTGTGCATAGTCTAGCCTTCGGGGCTGTAGCTAATTCCCATGGTGAGGAATTAGTGAGTGAGTCACTAGGTCTCAAATGAGTGGGACTAGTGAGCTTAGTAGCCGTATCTGGAGGGATCGGTGAGCTTGAACTATATGTTCAAGAATAGTCGGTACCGCATGTGTAGAGTCTCATTGCATAAAAATATGTATGGCGTATAATATGAATGGATGTGTTCCAATATTATACGTGTGTTGTGTTGTTGTTAAGTATGATTTGAGATTATACTGGTATTGTATATTGATGTTGAGTATGATGTTTAAGCCAATGAGATATTACTGAATGTGTATTGCAATTAGGGTGATTGATGTGTTAATTACTTGGCATTACATGTTGTTTTATAATGCTTATTATATTGATTGAGGAACTCACCCTTACAACTATTTTTCAGGTAACGAGAAATGAGTTGAGTAGAAGCAAATGCTTGGAGTCTAGTGTAGTCTCCCTAGTGGGTCATGCTCTGATAGATGTAACATCGGGAGGGAACATTTTAATTGTGTTGTTGATGATTGTTGAACCAGTTTACATGTAGTATGTTACATGTTTTGATTAATTTGATTTATATCCGCTGCGATTTATGCAAATGTTTAATTGATTAAATAAAGAGCATGACAGTTATTTTGGAACATGGTGTGAATGATTGTGTGACACCCTTAACTGCATAATTACTCTGATATATGTTTATTATTTTAATTAATTTTTGGGGTATTTTAGAAGGGTGTTACATTAGTGGTATCAGAGCATAGTCGGTCGAGTCGAGTCGTAATTATTCTGTTTCCCCTGTACGGGATAGGTGTTGTGTAACCCTATCAGTACTTATTGTTTTAGCTTGTTTGGGTTTTCAGAATAGAGATGGCTGGAAGAGGTAGAGATGATGCTGCGATTGCTGAGGCTCTGGGTATGCTAGCTGGAGTACTTGGAGGGAATCCGAATGTTGTAGGAATGGGAGCTGCTCGTCAACTGAGTGAGTTCCAGAAGAACAATCCTCCAATGTTCAAGGGAGCATACGATCCAGATGGTGCTCAGAAGTGGTTGAAGGAGATCGAGAGGATCTTCAGAGTAACTGAGTGTGCTGATAACCAGAAGGTCAGGTTCGGTACACATATGCTGTCAGAGGAAGCTGATGATTGGTGGGTTGCTACCCGCACTGAGTTGGAATCTGCTGGGAATACTGAGATCACTTGGGCCTTGTTCAGGGAAAGGTTCCTGAGAAAGTATTTTCCAGAAGATGTCAGAGGAAAGAAAGAGATAGAGTTTTTGGAATTGAAGCAGGGTAACAGGTCGGTTACTGAGTATGCTGCGAAGTTCACCGAGCTGTCAAAGTACTATACTCCCTATAACGAGGCTGCTGGAGAATTTTCGAAATGTGTGAAGTTTGAGAACGGGTTGCGTCCTGAAATCAAACAAGCTATTGGATATCAGAGGATCAGGGTGTTTTCTGACTTGGTTGACTGTTGCAGAATTTTTGAACAGGATTCCAAGGCTAGAGCAGAGAGCTATCAGCAGAGGGTTGATAAGAAGGGTAAGAATCAGATGGATCGTGGAAAACCGTATGCAGCTGGCAAAGGTTTTCAGAAGAAGAGTGGGATGAAGAGGCCTAGTGGGGGAGACTCTAGTGCTCCTGCTAAGTGTTATAGATGTGGTCGGGCTGGACATCGTGTTCATGAGTGTACCAGTGCCGAGATGAAGTGTTTCAAGTGTGGGAAAGGTGGTCACTTGGCTGCAGAGTGCCGATTGAAGACTGTAACTTGTTTCAACTGTGGAGAGTTGGGTCATATCAGTCCCCAGTGTCCTAAGCCGAAGAAGGAGAATCAGTCAGGAGGCAAGGTTTTTGCTCTATCAGGTTCTGAGACTTCTGTAGATGATCGTTTGATCAGAGGTACGTGTTATATTAATGGCTTTCCTCTTATAGCTATTATTGACACAGGTGCTACTCATTCTTTTATATCTGTGGATTGTGCTGTGAAGCTTAAGTTAGAGATATCTGAGATGCGTGGAAGTATGGTGATTGATACTCCTGCAAAGGGTTCAGTGACTACTACTTCGGTTTGTTTGAGTTGTCCCTTGAATATTTTTGGTAGAGATTTTGGGATAGACCTTGTGTGTCTTCCATTAGTGCAGATTGACGTTATCTTGGGTATGAACTGGTTGGTGTTTAACCGAGTTTATATCAACTGTTTTGATAAGACGGTGATATTTCCTGGGATTGAGGAAGGGCAGAGTCTGTTTCTATCAGCCAGGCAGGTGAATGAGGAAGTGGCAGATGGGGCAGAGTTGTTTATGCTGTTGGCAACTTTAGAGGCTAAAGATAAACTGGTGATTCGTGATCTAGCAGTGGTGTGTGACTTTCCTGATGTGTTTCCGGAAGAAGTGAATGAGTTACCGCCAGAGCGTGAAGTTGAGTTCTCGATTGAATTGGTACCTGGTACTAGACCGATATCGATGGCTCCGTACCGTATGTCTGCTGTTGAGTTAGCTGAATTGAAAAGTCAGTTGGAAGATTTGTTGGATAAGAAGTTTATTCGTCCAAGTGTGTCACCGTGGGGGTCACCAGTGTTGTTGGTTAAGAAGAAGGAAGGTACTATGAGGTTGTGTGTGGACTACAGGCAACTGAATAAAGTGACGATCAAGAATCGGTATCCTTTGCCAAGGATTGATGATTTGATGGATCAGTTGGTTGGTGCGAGTGTGTTCAGTAAGATAGATTTGAGATCTGGGTATCATCAGATACGTGTGAAAACTGAGGATATTCAGAAGACTGCTTTCAGAACGAGGTATGGACATTATGAGTATTCTGTAATGCCTTTTGGTGTGACTAATGCGCCTGGAGTATTTATGGAGTACATGAATAGGATTTTCCATCCGTACTTGGATCAATTTGTTGTGGTGTTTATTGATGACATTTTGGTGTATTCGAAATCTGAAGAAGAGCATGCTGAGCATTTGAGAGTGGTTTTAGAAGTTCTACGAGAAAAGAAGTTATTTGCTAAACTCTCTAAATGTGAATTTTGGTTAGAAGAGGTTAGTTTTCTTGGTCATGTGATTTCAAGAGGTGGTGTTGCTGTTGATCCTTCTAAGATAGAAGCGGTATCTAAGTGGGAAGCTCCGAAGTCAGTTTCTGAGATAAGGAGTTTTCTTGGACTTGCAGGGTATTATAGGAAGTTCATTGAGGGATTTTCTAAGTTGGCGTTACCGTTGACGATGTTGACTAGAAAGGGACAAGCGTTTGTTTGGGACTCCAAATGTGAAGAAGGTTTCCAAGAGTTAAAGAGAAGGTTAACTAGTGCTCCTATTCTGATATTACCGAGTCCGTCGGAACCATTTGAGGTTTACTGTGATGCTTCATTGTTGGGTTTGGGTGGTGTGTTGATGCAGAATAAGCAGGTTATAGCTTATGCTTCGAGACAGCTGAGGGTTCATGAGAGGAACTATCCGACGCACGATTTAGAGTTGGCAGCTGTGGTATTTGTTCTGAAGTTATGGAGACATTATTTGTACGGGTCAAGATTTGAGGTTTTCAGTGACCATAAAAGTTTAAAGTATTTGTTTGATCAGAAAGAACTGAATATGAGACAGAGAAGATGGTTAGAGTTTCTGAAGGATTATGACTTTGGGTTGAATTACCATCCGGGTAAAGCAAACGTAGTAGCTGATGCATTGAGTCGGAAATCATTGCATATGTCTATGTTAATGGTTAAAGAATTGGATTTAATTGAGCAGTTTAGAGACTTGAGTTTGGTGTGTGAGAGTACTCACAACAGTGTTAAATTGGGAATGTTGAAGTTAACGAGTGGTATTCTGGAGGAGATCAGAGAGGGTCAGAAATCCGATATGCTTTTGGTTGATAAGTTGACTTTAGTGAATCAAGGTCGAGGTGGTGAATTCAGAGTTGATGAGAATGGTGTTTTGAAATTTGGTAGTCGGGTGTGTATTCCGAATGTTATTGAGATTAAGAAGAGTATTCTTGAGGAGGGACATCGTAGTGGCTTAAGTATTCATCCTGGAGCTACGAAGATGTATCATGATTTGAAGAAGTTATTTTGGTGGCCGGGAATGAAAAGAGAAATTGCGAGTTTTGTTTATTCTTGTTTGACTTGTCAGAAGTCAAAGATTGAGCATCAGAAGCCGTCTGGGCTAATGCAACCGTTGGCTATTCCAGAGTGGAAGTGGGACAGTATCAGTATGGATTTTGTTTCTGGTTTACCGAGGACAAGTAAGAATTTTGAAGCCATTTGGGTGATCGTGGACAGATTGACGAAGTCGGCTCATTTCATTTCGATCAGAATGGATTATCCGTTAGAGAGATTAGCCGAGTTGTATATTGAGAAGATTGTAAGCTTGCATGGTATTCCGTCGAGTATTGTTTCGGACAGAGATCCTAGATTTACATCGAAGTTCTGGGAGGGTTTGCAGAAGGCTTTGGGAACTAAACTGAGATTGAGTTCTGCATATCACCCGCAGACTGATGGTCAGACTGAGAGGACGATTCAGTCACTGGAGGATCTTTTGAGAGCTTGTGTTTTAGAAAAAGGAGGTGCTTGGGATCGTTATTTGCCTTTGATTGAGTTCACCTACAACAATAGTTTTCATTCGAGCATTGGTATGGCACCGTTTGAAGCTTTGTATGGTAGGAGATGTCGGACACCTTTATGTTGGTATGAGTCCGGTGAGAGTGCTGTGGTTGGACCGGAGATTGTTCAACAAACTACGGAAAAGATTAAGATGATTCAGGAGAAGATGAGAATTGCTCAGAGTCGTCAGAAGAGTTATCACGATAAGAGGAGGAAGTCACTTGAGTTCCAAGAGGGAGATCATGTGTTTCTTCGCGTCACTCCGATAACTGGTGTTGGTCGAGCTTTGAAGTCGAAGAAGTTGACACCTCGATTTATTGGTCCTTATCAGATTTTGGAGAGGATAGGAGAAGTAGCCTATCGTATCGCTTTACCGCCGTCACTTGCGAATTTGCATGAGGTTTTTCATGTGTCTCAGTTGAGGAGGTACATTCATGATCCGTCGCATGTAGTCCAAGTAGATGATGTACAGGTGAGAGATAACCTGACTGTTGAAACATCACCTATGAGGATCGAGGATCGAGAGTTGAAGCAGTTGCGGGGTAAAGAGATTGCCTTGGTGAAGGTAGCTTGGGGAGGACCAGCAGGTGGCAATGTGACTTGGGAACTGGAGAGTAAGATGAAGGAGTATTACCCGGAGTTGTTCGCTTGAGGTATGTTTTCGAGGACGAAAACTCTTTTAGTGGGGGAGAGTTGTAAGACCCCGATAATAATAAAATAATTATTTAAATTGAGTTAATAATTTATTTACTAATTTAATTAAATAATTGGAAATTTTATTATTATTATTTTTGGATTATTATTATTATTATTCGGAAAATATATATATGTTGGAAATAAGAGAAAGAATCCCATTTGGTAAAAAGAAAGTTTCACGTGAAAACAGAGAACAATCGTGAAAGAGGAAAAGGGCACAGAGACAAAGCAAGGGCTGAAGGTTGAAGAGAGAAAAGCTTGGAGCTCAAAGATTTGCCGGATTAATCAGGTAAGGGGGGTTTATCGTCGATTAATGGGTATTTTGGGATAATATGTGATGGGTAGTGATAAGCCGTTAATTTGACCCTAATTGGGATTGTTGATGCTGAAGAATTATGTTGGATAAATTGTATTTAGACTGTAATTGAATCTGTGTTTGGGTTAGTAATGAAATTCCGAACGTATAGCTTTTTACGGGATCGGAATCGGAGGTCCGGAAGTCCTCCAACGGCGGAAAATGCGGAGAATTCTGCATTCTGCCTTGTGTTAGCGCAGGAACTGCTGTTTTGTCTGCGTTAACCGGTTAACCCAGGGTGTTAACCGGTTAACACTGTTTTGAATTGTGAAAAGGTGCTGTTTTGCCTGCGTTAACCGGTTAACCCAGGGCGTTAACCGGTTAACGCTGTTGCGTTTTGCCAGAAAGTGAGTTTTGCCTGCGTTAACCGGTTAACCCAGGGCGTTAACCGGTTAACACTGTTGCAGAGTGGAAAAATTGGCCTTTTAATGTTGTGTACATGATTGAGAGTTGGCCTATGTTGGCGTATGGTGTAATAGGGATAAATTCCCGCTGTTTTGAGTAGTATATGCAATATTGAAATGTACTAATATTGTGGTTGTTGTTTGGCATAATCTGACATGCTTATGTGATGAAAGATTGAAGATGTATAATGATGTACATGATGCTGTGAATGTATATATTATGCATGTATGTGTGAATGGACTGTTGTATGGCTCAGAGTGTGAGCATATGTTTATTCTTGAATTATTGTTGATGCTGCATTGCTAGATGATTAGCATGCATGGCATAGCCTTCGGGGCTGTAGCTAATTCCCATAGTGAGGAATTAGTGAATGAACCATTGTGGGTTTGTCGTTGATGTTTGCATACTAGATGATTAGTGTGCATAGTCTAGCCTTCGGGGCTGTAGCTAATTCCCATGGTGAGGAATTAGTGAGTGAGTCACTAGGTCTCAAATGAGTGGGACTAGTGAGCTTAGTAGCCGTATCTGGAGGGATCGGTGAGCTTGAACTATATGTTCAAGAATAGTCGGTACCGCATGTGTAGAGTCTCATTGCATAAAAATATGTATGGCGTATAATATGAATGGATGTGTTCCAATATTATACGTGTGTTGTGTTGTTGTTAAGTATGATTTGAGATTATACTGGTATTGTATATTGATGTTGAGTATGATGTTTAAGCCAATGAGCTATTACTGAATGTGTATTGCAATTAGGGTGATTGATGTGTTAATTACTTGGCATTACATGTTGTTTTATAATGCTTATTATATTGATTGAGGAACTCACCCTTACAACTATTTTTCAGGTAACGAGAAATGAGTTGAGTAGAAGCAAATGCTTGGAGTCTAGTGTAGTCTCCCTAGTGGGTCATGCTCTGATAGATGTAACATCGGGAGGGAACATTTTAATTGTGTTGTTGATGATTGTTGAACCAGTTTACATGTAGTATGTTACATGTTTTGATTAATTTGATTTATATCCGCTGCGATTTATGCAAATGTTTAATTGATTAAATAAAGAGCATGACAGTTATTTTGGAACATGGTGTGAATGATTGTGTGACACCCTTAACTGCATAATTACTCTGATATATGTTTATTATTTTAATTAATTTTTGGGGTATTTTAGAAGGGTGTTACAAAGGACAATAAATTGTTTGTTTTATTTGTTTTGATGGTGGTTCACTCGATCTCAACAATCGTCGGTGAGTTCACATCACAATCTACCGTTAGTTTATTTTTGTTTTTATGCAAACTATCTATTATTTTTGTTATTTGAAATAAATCGATACCGCCGAAACGATACCCTAATTAAAGATGAGCGTGCGATGACAGGTATTGTATGACGTTTATATTTTCGCTGCGTGTTTGTTAAATTTTTTATTTATGAAAGATTTTGTCGGTGGTGGCACCTTAGATTTTCGTGTAAAGTTTAATATATATACATTTAAGGATTTAGGGTTGTACATACAACCCTTAATACAAGAAGAGAGAAGCCAAAAGATAATTCAAAGGCCTCAAAAGCAAAAACTCCCAAGAATGTTAAATGTTGTTACAAAAAGAGTTATACCAATCTCACAAAAGAGCGTTGAGCCTATAAACTTTCGATCCTAAAAAAAAAATAGTCTAATTAAGAACCACGACTCATAGTTCTTAGGATAACAAACATCATTGAATTCTCATTAATAGGATTTATTAACATAAATAAAATTTAAAGAAAAATAAATAAAAATTTCGTAGTTCAACCCGAAGAAGGGCAGATACAACCGATTTGACAACCGGTAATACCGACGATTAGTGTTAATAGTATTTTTTAGAATTCTGAAATGATCAGAATCAATGCTTTTGATACTGAAGTGCAAGAAACTCTTCTTCATCCTCCGATGGAGTAGATGAAGGACAATAAATTGTTTGTTTTATTTGTTTTGATGGTGGTTCACTCGATCTCAACAATCGTCGGTCAGTTCACATCACAATCTACCGTTAGTTTATTTTTGTTTTTATGCAAACTATCTATTATTTTTGTTATATGAAATAAATCGATACCGCCGATACGATACCCTAATTGAAGATGAGCGTGCGATGACAGATATTGTATGACGTTTATATTTTCGCTGCGTGTTTGTTAAATTTTTTATTTATGAAAGATTTTGTCGGTGGTGGCACCTTAGATTTTCGTGTAAAGTTTAATATATATAAATTTAAGGATTTAGGGTTGTACATACAACCCTTAATACAAGAAGAGAGAAGCCAAAAGATAATTCAAAGGCCTCAAAAGCAAAAACTCCCAAGAATGTTAAATGTTGTTACAAAAAGAGTTATACCAATCTCACAAAAGAGCGTTGAGCCTATAAACTTTCGATCCTAAAAAAACTTAGTCTAATTAACAACCACGACTCATAGTTCTTAGGATAACAAACATCATTGAATTCTCATTAATAGGATTTATTAACATAAATAAAATTTAAAGAAAAATAAATAAAAATTCTGTAGTTCAATCCGAAGAAGGGCAGATACAACCGATTTGACAACCGATAATACCGACGATTGGTGTTTATAGTATTTTTTAGAATTCCTAAACGATCAGAATCAATGCTTTTGATACTGAAGTGCAATAAACTCTTCCTCATCCTCTAATAGAGTAGATGAAGGACAATAAATTGTTTGTTTTATTTGTTTTGATGGTGGTTCACTCGATCTCAACAATCGTCGGTGAGTTCACATCACAATCTACCGTTAGTTTATTTTTGTTTTTATGCAAACTATCTATTATTTTTGTTATTTGAAATAAATCGATACCGCCGAAACGATACCCTAATTGAAGATGAGCGTGCGATGACAGATATTGTATGACGTTTATATTTTCGTTGCGTGTTTGTTAAATTTTTTATTTATGAAAGATTTTGTCGGTGGTGGCACGTTAGATTTTCGTGTAAAGTTTAATATATATACATTTAAGGATTTAGGGTTGTACATACAACCCTTAATACAAGAAGAGAGAAGCCAAAAGATAATTCAAAGGCCTCAAATGCAAAAACTCCCAAGAATGTTAAATGTTGTTACAAAAAGAGTTATATCAATCTCACAAAAGAGCGTTGAGCCTATAAACTTTCGATCCTAAAAAAAATTAGTCTAATTAACAATCACGACTCATAGTTCTTAGGATAACAAACATCATTAAATTCTCATTAATAGGATTTATTAACATAAATAAAATTTAAAGAAAAATAAATAAAAATTTCGTAGTTCAACCCGAAGAAGGGCAGATACAATCGTTTTAACAACCGGTAATACCGACGATTAGTGTTTATAGTATTTTTTAGAATTCTCAAATGATCAGAATCAATGCTTTTGATACTGAAGTGCAAGAAACTCTTCCTCATCTTCCGATGGAGTAGATGAAGGACAATAAATTGTTTGTTTTATTTGTTTTGATGATGGTTCACTCGATCTCAACAATCGTCGGTGAGTTCACATCACAATCTACCGTTAGTTTATTTTTGTTATTTGAAATAAATCGATACCGCCGAAACGATACCCTAATTAAAGATGAGCGTGGGTTGAAAGATATTGTATGATGTTTATATTTTCGTTGCGTGTTTGTTAAATTTTTTATTGATTAAAGATTTTGTCGGTGGTGACACCTTAGATTTTCGTGTAAAGTTTAATATATATAAATTTAAGGATTTAGGGTTTTACATACAACCCTTAATACAAGAAGAAAGAAGCCAAAAGAAAATTCAAATGCTTCAAAAGCAAAAACTCTCAACAATGATAAATGTTGTTACAAAAAGAGTTATACCAATCTCCCAAAGAGCGTTGAGCCTATAAACTTGCGATCCTAAAAAAAACATTGTCTAATAAACAACCACGACTCATAGTAGTTAGGATAACAAACATCATTGAATTCTCATTAATAGGATTTATTAACATAAATAAAATTTAAAGAAAAATAAATAAAAATTCCGTAGTTCAACCCGTAGAAGGGCAGATACACCGATTTGACAACCAATAATACTGACGATTGGTGTTTATAGTATTTTTTAGAATTTTCAAATGATCAGAATCAATGCTTTTGATACTGAAGTGCAAGAAACTCTTTCTCATCCTCCGATGGAGTAGATGAAGGACAATAAATTATTTGTTTTATTTGTTTTGATGGTGGTTCACTCGATCTCAACAATCATCGGCGAGTTCACATCACAATCTACTGTTAGTTTATTTTTGTTTTTATGCAAACTATCTATTATTTTTTTTATTTGAAATAAATCGATACCGCCGAAACGATACCCTAATTGAAGATGAGCGTGCGATGACAGATATTGTATGACGTTTATATTTTCACTGCGTGTTTGTTAAATTTTTTATTTATTAAAGATTTTGTCGGTGGTGGCACCTTAGATTTTTGTGTAAAGTTTAATATATATAAATTTAAGGATTTAGGGTTTTACATACAACCCTTAATACAAGAAGAAAGAATCCAAAAGAAAATTCAAAGGCCTCAAAAGCAAAAACTCCCAACAATGTTAATTGTTGTTACAAAAAGAGTTATACCAATCTCACAAAAGAGCGTTGAGCCTATAAACTTTCGATCCTAAAAAAAACTTAGTCTAATTAACAACCACGACTCATAGTTCTTAGGATAACAAATATCATTGAATTCTCATTAATATGATTTATTAACATAAATAAAATTTAATGAAAAATAAATAAAAATTCCGTAGTTCAACCCGAAGAAGGGCAAATACAACCGATTTGACAACCATTAATACCGACGATTGGTGTTTGTAGTATTTTTTAGAATTCTCAAATGATCAGAATCAATGCTTTTGATACTGAAGTGCAAGAAACTCTTCCTCATCCTCCGATGGAGTAGATGAAAGACAATAAATTGTTTGTTTTATTTCTTTTGATGGTGGTTCACTTGATCTCAACAATCGTCGGTGAGTTTCAATCACAATCTACCATTAGTTTATTTTTGTTTTTATGCAAACTATCTATTATTTTTGTTATTTGAAATAAATCGATACCGCCGAAACGATACCCTAATTGAAGATGAGCGTGCGATGACAGATGTTGTATGACGTTCATATTTTCCCTGCGTGTTTGTTAAATTTTTTATTTATTTAAGATTTTGTCGGTGGTGGCACCTTAGATTTTCGTGTAAAGTTTAATATATATAAATTTAAGGATTTAGGGTTTTACATACAACCCTTAATACAAGAAGAGAGAAGCCAAAAGAAAATTCAAAGGCCTCAAAAGAAAAAACTCCCAACAATGTTAATTGTTGTTACAAAAAGAGTTATACCAATCTAACAAAAGAGCGTTGAGCCTATAAACTTTCGATCCTAAAAAAAACTTAGTCTAATTAACAACCACGACTCGTAGTTCTTAGGATAACAAATATCATTGAATTCTCATTAATAGGATTTATTAACATAAATAAAATTTAAAGAAAAATAAATAAAAATTCCGTAGTTCAACCCGAACAAGGGCAGATACAACCGATTTGACAACCATTAATACCGACGATTGGTGTTTATAATATTTTTTAGAATTCTCAAATGATCAGAATCAATGCTTTTGATACTGAAGTGCAAGAAACTCTTCCTCATCCTCCGATGGAGTAGATGAAGGACAATAAATTGTTTGTTTTATTTGTTTTGATGGTGGTTCACTCGATCTCAACAATCGTCGGTGAGTTTCAATCACAATCTACCATTAGTTTATTTTTGTTTTTATGCAAACTATCTATTATTTTTGTTATTTGAAATAAATCGATACCGCCGAAACGATAACCTAATCGAAGATGAGCGTGCGATGACAGATATTGTATGACGTTAATATTTTCCTCCGTGTTTGTTAAATTTTTTATTTATTAAAGATTTTGTCGGTGGTGGCACCTTAGATTTTCGTGTAAAGTTTAATATATATAAATTTAAGGATTTAGGGTTTTACATACAACCCTTAATACAAGAAGAGAGAAGCCAAAAGATAATTCCAAGGCCTCAAAAGAAAAACTCCCAACAATGTTAATCGTTGTTACAAAAAGAGTTATATCAATCTCACAAAAGAGCGTTGAGCCTATAAACTTTCGATCCTAAAAAAAACTTAGTCTAATTAACAACCACGACTCATAGTTGTTAGGATAACAAACATCATTGAATTCTCATTAATAGGATTTATTAACATAAACAAAATTTAAAGAAAAATAAATAAGAATTATGTAGTTCATCCCGAAGAAGGGCAGATACAACCGATTTGACAACCATTAATACCGACGATTGGTGTTTATAGTATTTTTTAGAATTCTCAAATGATCAGAATCAATGCTTTTGATACTGAAGTGCAAGAAACTCTTCCTCATCCTCCGATGGAGTAGATGAAAGGCAATAAATTGTTTGTTTTATTTCTTTTGATGGTGGTTCACTTGATCTCAACAATCGTCGGTGAGTTTCAATCACAATCTACCATTAGTTTATTTTTGTTTTTATGCAAACTATCTATTATTTTTGTTATTTGAAATAAATCGATACCGCCGAAACGATACCCTAATTGAAGATGAGCGTGCGATGACAGATATTGTATGACGTTTATATTTTCCCTGCGTGTTTGTTAAATTTTTTATTTATTAAAGATTTTGTCGGTGGTGGCACCTTAGATTTTTGTGTAAAGTTTAATATATATAAATTTAAGGATTTAGGGTTTTACATACAACCCTTAATACAAGAAGAAAGAATCCAAAAGAAAATTCAAAGGCCGCAAAAGCAAAAACTCCCAACAATGTTAATTGTTGTTACAAAAAGAGTTATACCAATCTCACAAAAGAGCGTTGAGCCTATAAACTTTCGATCCTAAAAAAAACTTAGTCTAATTAACAACCACGACTCGTAGTTCTTAGGATAACAAATATCATTGAATTCTCATTAATAGGATTTATTAACATAAATAAAATTTAAAGAAAAATAAATAAAAATTCCGTAGTTCAACCCGAACAAGGGCAGATACAACCGATTTGACAACCATTAATACCGACGATTGGTGTTTATAGTATATTTTAGAATTCTCAAATGATCAGAATCAATGCTTTTGATACTGAAGTGCAAGAAACTCTTCCTCATCCTCCGATGGAGTAGATGAAGGACAATAAATTGTTTGTTTTATTTGTTTTGATGGTGGTTCACTCGATCTCAACAATCGTCGGTGAGTTTCAATCACAATCTACCATTAGTTTATTTTTGTTTTTATGCAAACTATCTATTATTTTTGTTATTTGAAATAAATCGATACCGCCGAAACGATAACCTAATCGAAGATGAGCGTGTGATGACAGATATTGTATGACGTTAATATTTTCCTCCGTGTTTGTTAAATTTTTTATTTATTAAAGATTTTGTCGGTGGTGGCACCTTAGATTTTCGTGTAAAGTTTAATATATATAAATTTAAGGATTTAGGGTTTTACATACAACCCTTAATACAAGAAGAGAGAAGCCAAAAGATAATTCCAAGGCCTCAAAAGAAAAACTCCCAACAATGTTAATCGTTGTTACAAAAAGAGTTATATCAATCTCACAAAAGAGCGTTGAGCCTATAAACTTTCGATCCTAAAAAAAACTTAGTCTAATTAACAACCACGACTCATAGTTGTTAGGATAACAAACATCATTGAATTCTCATTAATAGGATTTATTAACATAAACAAAATTTAAAGAAAAATAAATAAAAATTATGTAGTTCATCCCGAAGAAGGGCAGATACAACCGATTTGACAACCATTAATACCGACGATTGGTGTTTATAGTATTTTTTAGAATTCTCAAATGATCAGAATCAATGCTTTTGATACTGAAGTGCAAGAAACTCTTTCTCATCCTCCGATGGAGTAGATTAAGGACAATAAATTGTTTGTTTTATTTGTTTTGATGGTGGTTCACTCGATCTCAACAATCGTCGGTGAGTACACATCACAATCTACCATTAGTTTATTTTTGTTTTTATGCAAACTATCTATTATTTTTGTTATTTGAAATAAATCGATGCCGCCGAAACGATACCCTAATTGAAGATGAGCATGCGATGACAGATATTGTAGGACATTTACATTTTCACTGCGTGTTTGTTAAATTTTTTATTTATTATAGATTTTGTCGGTGGTGGCACCTTAGATTTTTGTGCAAAGTTTAATATATATAAATTTAAGGATTTAGGGTTTTACATACAACCCTTAATACAAGAAGAAAGAATCCAAAAGAAAATTCAAAGGCCTCAAAAGCAAAAACTCCCAACAATGTTAATTGTTGTTACAAAAAGAGTTATACCAATCTCACAAAAGAGCGTTGAGCCTATAAACTTTCGATCCTAAAAAAAACTTAGTCTAATTAACAACCACGACTCATAGTTCTTAGGATAACAAACATCATTGAATTCTCATTAATAGGATTTATTAACATAAACAAAATTTAAAGAAAAATAAATAAAAATTATGTAGTTCATCCCGAAGAAGGGCAGATACAACCGATTTGACAACCATTAATACCGACGATTGGTGTTTATAGTATATTTTAGAATTCTCAAATGATCAGAATCAATGCTTTTGATACTGAAGTGCAAGAAACTCTTCCTCATCCTCCGATGGAGTAGATGAAGGACAATAAATTGTTTGTTTTATTTGTTTTGATGGTGGTTCACTCGATCTCAACAATCGTCGGTGAGTTTCAATCACAATCTACCATTAGTTTATTTTTGTTTTTATGCAAACTATCTATTATTTTTGTTATTTGAAATAAATCGATACCGCCGAAACGATAACCTAATCGAAGATGAGCGTGCGATGACAGATATTGTATGACGTTAATATTTTCCTCCGTGTTTGTTAAATTTTTTATTTATTAAAGATTTTGTCGGTGGTGGCACCTTAGATTTTCGTGTAAAGTTTAATATATATAAATTTAAGGATTTAGGGTTTTACATACAACCCTTAATACAAGAAGAGAGAAGCCAAAAGATAATTCCAAGGCCTCAAAAGAAAAAACTCCCAACAATGTTAATCGTTGTTACAAAAAGAGTTATATCAATCTCACAAAAGAGCGTTGAGCCTATAAACTTTCGATCCTAAAAAAAACTTAGTCTAATTAACAACCACGACTCATAGTTGTTAGGATAGCAAACATCATTGAATTCTCATTAATAGGATTTATTAACATAAACAAAATTTAAAGAAAAATAAATAAAAATTATGTAGTTCATCCCGAAGAAGGGCAGATACAACCGATTTGACAACCATTAATACCGACGATTGGTGTTTATAGTATTTTTTAGAATTCTCAAATGATCAGAATCAATGCTTTTGATACTGAAGTGCAAGAAACTCTTTCTCATCCTCCGATGGAGTAGATTAAGGACATAAAATTGTTTGTTTTATTTGTTTTGATGGTGGTTCACTCGATCTCAACAATCGTCGGTGAGTACACATCACAATCTACCATTAGTTTATTTTTGTTTTTATGCAAACTATCTATTATTTTTGTTATTTGAAATAAATCGATACCGCCGAAACGATACCCTAATTGAAGATGAGCATGCGATGACAGATATTGTAGGACATTTACATTTTCACTGCGTGTTTGTTAAATTTTTTATTTATTATAGATTTTGTCGGTGGTGGCACCTTAGATTTTTGTGTAAAGTTTAATATATATAAATTTAAGGATTTAGGGTTTTACATACAACCCTTAATACAAGAAGAAAGAATCCAAAAGAAAATTCAAAGGCCTCAAAAGCAAAAACTCCCAACAATGTTAAATGTTGTTAGAAAAAGAGTTATACCAATCTCACAAAAGAGTGTTGAGCCTATAAACTTTCGATCCTAAAAAAAACATAGTCTAATTAACAACCACGACTCATAGTTCTTAGGATAACAAACATCATTGAATTCTCATTAAAAGGATTTATTAACATAAATAAAATTTAAAGAAAAATAAATAAAGATTCCGTAGTTCAACCCGAAGAAGGGCGGATACAACCGATTTGACAACCGATAATACCGACGATTGGTGTTTATAATATTTTTAAAATTATAATAATTACAATGTCAGATGTATTATTTTAAATATAATCATTTTAAATTTATTATTTTAACTGAATTTTGAACTCTTATTTTAAAATTATAATAATTACAATGTCAGATGTATTATTTTTTTCCAAAAGTTATATCTATATTACACATGCAATCCTCCTAACAATGAGGAATGTTGTTCCAAAAAGAGTTATACCAATCTCACAAAAGAGCGTTGGTCGATCCTCCCAAAAAAACTTACTATAATTAACAACCACGACTCATAGTTGTTAGGATAACAAACACCATTGAATTCTCATTAATAGGATTTACTAACATAAATAAAATTTAAACAAAAATAAATAAATATTCAGTAGTTCAACCCGAAGAACAACAAATGCAACCGATTTGACAACTAATAATATCGACGATTGGTGTTGATAGCATTTTTTTTAAATCTCAAATGATCAGAATCAATGCTTTTGATACTGAAGTGGAAGAAACTCTTCCTCATCTTCCAATGGAGTAGATGAAGGACAAGAAATTGTTTATCTTATTTGTTTTAACGGTGGTTCACTCGATCTTAACAATCATCTGTGAGTTCACATCTCAATCTACCGTTAGTTTATTTTTGTTTTTATGCAAACTATCTATTATTTTTTAGACAGTTTATAATGTGAGGTTGCTAGATTAATTTTTCTATAATATTGATTATATTTGATGGCATAGAAAATAAATTTAATAGACATATTTTATCGCTTGAATAAAATATAATCATGATTTTAAATTTTATTGTTTTAACTGAATTTTGAACTCTTATTTTAAAATTATAATTATTACAATGTCAGATGTATTATTTTTTTCCAAAAGTTATATCTATATTAAATATAACAAGATAGTAAATAGAAAGAAAAAATTATATATAATTACAAAATGGGTCTCCTAACTAGTGCTATAAAGACACTCTTTAGGAATTTCAAATAAAAATAAATATATTTTTTAAATTAATTATTTTAATCTCAAATATATTAAATATATACATTTTAAATATATATATATATATATATATATATATATATATATATATATATATATATATATATATATATAGATATATATATATATAACTTTTGGGATTTAGAGTGTTACACACAACCCTTAACATAAGAAGAAAGAAGCAAAAGAAAATTCAAAGGCCTCGTATTACACATGCAATCCTCCTAACAATGAGGAATGTTGTTCCAAAAAGAGTTATACCAATCTCACAAAGGAGCGTTGGTCATTCCTCCCAAAAAAACATACTATAATTAACAACCATGACTCATATTTGTTAGGATAACAAACATCATTGAATTCTCATTAATAGGATTTACTAACATAAATAAAATTTAAATAAAAATAAATAAATATTCAGTAGTTCAACCCGAAGAACAGCAAATGCAACCGATTTGACAACTAATAATATCGACGATTGGTGTTGATAGCATTTTTTTTAAATCTCAAATGATCAGAATCAATGCTTTTGATACTGAAGTGGAAGAAACTCTTCCTCATCCTCCAATGGAGTAGATGAAGGACAAGAAATTGGTTATCTTATTTGTTATAACGGTGGTTCACTCGATCTTAACAATCATCTACGAGTTCACATCTCAATCTACAATCAGTTTATTTTTGTTTTTATGAAAACTATCTATTATTTTTGAGACTGTTCATAATGTGAGGTTGCTAGATTAATTTTTCTATAATATTGATTATACTTGATGGCATAGAAAATAAATTTAATAGATATATTTTATCTCTTTAATAAAATATAGTCATGATTTTTAATTTGATTATTTTAACTGAATTTGGAACTCTTATTTTAAAAATTATAATAATTACAATGTCAAATGTATTATTCTTTCCAAAAGTTATATCTATATTAAATATAACAAGATAGTAAATAAAAAGAAAAATATATATAATTACAAAAAGGGTCATCCTAACTAGTTCTATAAAGACACTCTTTAAGAATTTCAAATAAAAAAAAATATTTATTTAAAATTAATTATTTTAATCTCAAATAAATTAAATATATACATTTTAAATATATATATATATATATAAGTTTTGGGATTTAGAGTGTTACACACAACCCTTAACATAAGAAGAAAGAAGCCAAAAGAAAATTCAAAGGCCTCGTATTACACATGCAATCCTCCTAACAATGAGGAATGTTGTTCCAAAAAGAGTTATACCAATCTCACAAAAGAGCGTTGGTCGATCCTCCCAAAAAAACATACTATAATTAACAACCACGACTCATATTTGTTAGGATAACAAACATCATTGAATTCTCATTAATAGGATTTACTAACATAAATAAAATTTAAAGAAAAATAAATAAATATTCAGTAGTTCAACCCGAAGAACACCAAATGCAACCGATTTGACAACTAATAATATCGACGATTGGTGTTGATAGCATTTTTTTTAAACCTCAAATGATCAGAATCAATGCTTTTGATACTGAAGTGGAAGAAACTCTTCCTCATCCTCCAATGGAGTAGATGAAGGACAAGAAATTGGTTATCTTATTTGTTATAACGGTGGTTCACTCGATCTTAACAATCACCTATGAGTTCACATCTCAATCTTCAGTCAGTTTATTTTTGTTTTTATGTAAACTATCTATTATTTTTGAGACTGTTCATAATGTAAGGTTGCTAGATTAATTTTTCTATAATATTGATTATACTTGATGGCATAGAAAATAAATTTAATAGATATATTTTATCTCTTGAATAAAATATAGTCATGATTTTTAGTTTGATTATTTTAACTGAATTTGGAACTCTTATTTTAAAAATTATAATAATTACAATGTCAAATGTATTATTTTTTCCAAAAGTTATATCTATATTAAATAGAACAAGATAGTAAATAAAAAGAAAAAATATATATAATTACAAAAAGGGTCATCCTAACTATTTCTATAAAGACACTCTTTAAGAATTTCAAATAAAAAAAAATATTTATTTAAAATTAATTATTTTAATCTCAAATAAATTAAATATATACATTTTAAATATATATATATATATATATATATATATATATATATATATATACATATATATATATATATATACATATATATATACATATATATACATATATATATATATATATATATATATATATATATATATATATATATATATATATATATATATATATATATATATATATATATATATATATATAAGTTTTGGGATTTAGAGTGTTACACACAACCCTAAACATAAGAAGAAAGAAGCCAAAAGAAAATTCAAAGGCCTCGTATTACACATGCAATCCTCCTAACAATGAGGAATGTTGTTCCAAAAAGAGTTATACCAATCTCACAAAAGAGCGTTGGTCGATCCTCCCAAAAAAACATACTATAATTAACAACCACGACTCATATTTTTTAGGATAACAAACATCATTGAATTCTCATTAATAGGATTTACTAACATAAATAAAATTTAAAGAAAAATAAATAAATATTTAGTAGTTCAACCCGAAGAACAGCAAATGCAACCGATTTGACAACTAATAATATCGACGATTGGTGTTGATAGCATTTTTTTTAAATCTCAAATGATCAAAATCAATGCTTTTGATACTGAAGTGGAAGAAACTCTGCCTCATCCTCCAATGGAGTAGATGAAGGACAAGAAATTTTTTATCTTATTTATTTTAACGGTGGTTCACTCGATCTTAACAATCATCTGTGAGTTCACATCTCAATCTACCGTTAGTTTATTTTTGTTTTTATGCAAACTATCTATTATTTTTTAGACGGTTTATAATGTGAGGTTGCTAGATTAATTTTTCTATAATATTGATTATATTTGATGGCATAGAAAATAAATTTAATAGATATATTTTATCGCTTGAATAAAATATAATCATGATTTTAAATTTTATTATTTTAACTGAATTTTGAACTCTTATTTTAAAATTATAATAATTACAATGTCCAATGTATTTTTTTTTCCAAAAGTTATATCTATATTAAATAAAAAAAGATAGTAAATAGAAAGAAAAAATTGTATATAATTACAAAATGGGTCTCCTAACTAGTGCTATAAAGACACTCTTTAGGAATTTCGAATAAAAATAAATATATTTTTTAAATTAATTATTTTAATCTCAAATATATTAAATATATACATTTTAAATATATATATATATATATATATATATATATATATATATATATATATATATATATATATATATATATATATAAGTTTTGGGATTTAGAGTGTTACACACAACCCTTAACATAAGAAGAAAGAAGCCAAAAGAAAATTCTAAGGCCTCGTATTACACATGCAATCCTCCTAACAATGAGGAATGTTGTTCCAAAAAGAGTTATACCAATCTCACAAAAGAGCGTTGGTCGATCCTCCCAAAAAAACATACTATAATTAACAACCACGACTCATATTTGTTAGGATAACAAACATCATTGAATTCTCATTAATAGGATTTACTAACATAAATAAAATTTAAAGAAAAATAAATAAATATTCAGTTGTTCAACCCGAAGAACAGCAAATGCAACCGATTTGACAACTAATAATATCAACGATTGGTGTTGATAGCATTTTTTTTTATATCTCAAATTATCAGAATCAATGCTTTTGATACTAAAGTCGAAGAAACTCTTCCTCATCCTCCAATGGAGTAGATGAAGGACAAGAAATTGTTTATCTTATTTGTGTTAACGGTGGTTCACTCGATCTTAACAATCATCTGTGAGTTCACATCTCAATCTACAGTCAGTTTATTTTTGTTTTTATGCAAACTATCTATTATTTTTTAGACGGTTTATAATGTGAGGTTGCTAGATTAATTTTTCTATAATATTGATAATATTTGATGGCATAGAAAATAAATTTAATAGATATATTTTATCGCTTGAATAAAATATAGTCTTGATTTTAAATTTTATTATTTTAACTGAAATTGGAACTCTTATTTTAAAATTATATTAATTACAATGTCAAATGTATTATTTTTTTCCAAAAGTTATATCTATATTAAATATAACAAGATAGTAAATAGAAAGAAAAAATTATATATAATTACAAAATGGGTCATCCTAACTAGTGCTATAAAGACACTCTTTAAGAATTTCAAATAAAAAAGTATATTTTTTTAAAATTATTTATTTTAGTCTCAAATGTATTAAATATATACATTTAAATATATATATATATATAATATATATATAATAATATATATATATATATATATATATATATATATATATATATATATATATATATATATATATATATATATATATATATATATATATATATATGTTTTGGGATTTAGAGTGTTACACACAACCCTTAACATAAGAAGAAAGAAGCCAAAAGAAAATTCAAAGGCCTCGTATTACACTTGCAATCCTCCTAACAATGAGAAATGTTGTTCCAAAAAGAGTTATACCAATCAATATTCAGTAGTTCAACCCGAAGAACAGCAAATGCAACCGATTTGACAACTAATAATTTCGACGATTGGTGTTGATAGCATTTTTTTTTAAATCTCAAATGATCAGAATCAATGCTTTTGATACTGAAGTGGAAGAAACTCTTCCTCATCCTCCAATGGAGTAGATGAAGGATAAGAAATTGTTTATCTTATTTGTTTTAACGGTTGTTCACTCGATCTTAACAATCATTTGTGAGTTCACATCTCAATCTACAGTCAGTTTGTTTTTGTTTTTATGTAAACTATCTCTTATTTTTGAGACTGTTCATAATGTGAGGTTGCAAGATTAGTTTTTCTACAATATTGATTACACTTGATGGCATAGAAAATAAATTTAATATATATATTTTATCGCTTGAATAAAATATAGTCATGATTTTTAATTTGATTATTTTAACTGAATTTGGAACTCTTATTTTAAAATTATAATAATTACAATGTCAAATGTATAATTTTTTTCAAAAGTTATATCTAAATTAAATATAACAAGATAGTAAATAAAAAGGAAAAATATATATAATTACAAAAAGGGTCATCCTAACTAGTTCTATAAAGACACTCTTTAAGAATTATAAATAAAAATATATATTTTTTTAAAATTAATTATTTTAATCTCAAATATATTAAATATATACATAGAAATTGTTTATCTTATTTGTTTTAACGGTGGTTCACTCGATCTTAACAATCATCTGTGAGTTCACATCTCAATCTACCGTTAGTTTATTTTTGTTTTTATGCAAACTATCTATTATTTTTTAGACGGTTTATAATGTGAGGTTGCTAGATTAATTTTTCTATAATATTGATTATATTTGATCGCACAAAAAATAAATTTAATAGATATATTTTATCGCTTGAATAAAATATAATCATGATTTTAAATTTTATTATTTTAAATGAATTTTGAACTCTTATTTTAAAATTATAATAATTACAATGTCAAATGTATTATTTTTTTCCAAAATTTATATCTATATTAAATATAACAAGATAGTAAATAGAAAGAAAAAATTATATATAATTACAAAATGGGTCATCCTAACTAGTTCTATAAAGACACTCTTTAAGAATTTCAAATAAAAAAAATATATTAAATATATACATTTTAAATATATATATATATATATAATATATATATATATATATATATATATATATATATATATATATTATATATATATTTATATATATATATATATATATATTTATATATATATATATATATATATATATATATATATATATATATATATATAAGTTTTGGGATTTAGAGTGTTACACACAACCCTAAACATAAGAAGAAAGAAGCCAAAAGAAAATTCAAAGGCCTCGTATTACACTTGCAATCCTCCTAACAATGAGAAATGTTGTTCCAAAATGAGTTATACCAATCTCACAAAAGAGCGTTGGTCGATCCTCCCAAAACAACTTACTATAATTAACAACCACGACTCATAGTTGTTAGGATAACAAACATCATTGAATTCTCATTAATAGAATTTACTAACATAAACAAAGTTTAAAGAAAAATAAATAAATATTCAGTAGTTCAACCCGAAGAACAGCAAATGCAACCGATTTGACAACTAGTAATATCGACGACTGGTGTTGATAGCATTTTTTTTAATTCTCAAATGATCAGAATCAATGCTTTTGATACTGAAGTCGAAGAAACTCTTCCTCATCCTCCAATGGAGTAGAAGAAGGACAAGAAATTGTTTATCTTATTTGTTTTAACGGTGGTTCACTCGATCTTAACAATCATCTGTGAGTTCACATCTCAATCTACCGTTAGTTTATTTTTGTTTTTATGCAAACTATCTTTTATTTTTTAGACGGTTTAAAATGTGAGGTTGCTAGATTAATTTTTCTATAATATTGATTATATTTGATGGCATAGAAAATAAATTTAATAGATATATTTTATCGCTTGAATAAAATATAATCCTGATTTTAAATTTTATTATTTTAACTGAATTTTGAACTCTTATTTTAAAATTATAATAATTACAATGTCAAATGTATTATTTTTTTCCAAAATTTATATCTATATTAAATATAACAAGATAGTAAATAGAAAGAAAAAATTATATATAATTACAAAATGGGTCATCCTAACTAGTGTTGTAAAGACTCTCTTTAAGAATTTCAAATAAAAAAGTATATTTTTATAAAATTATTTATTTTAATCTCAAATATATTAAATATATATATATATATATATATATATATATATATATATAAGTTTTGGGATTTAGAGTGTTACACACAACCCTTAACATAAGAAAAAAGAAGCCAAAAGAAAATTCAAAGGCCTCGTATTACACTTGCAATCCTCCTAACAATGAGAAATGTTGTTCCAAAATGAGTTATACCAATCTCACAAAAGAGCATTGGTCGATCATCCCAAAAAAACATACTATAATTAACAACCACGACTCATAGTTGTTAGGATAACAAACATCATTGAATTCTCATTAATAGGATTTACTAACATAAACAAAATTTAAAGTAAAATAAATAAATATTAAGTAGTTCAACCCGAAGAACAGCAAATGCAACCGATTTGACAACTAGAAATATCGACGATTGGTGTTGATAGCATTTTTTTTAAATCTCAAATGATGAGAATCAATGCTTTTGATACTGAAGTGGAAGAAACTCTTCCTCAACCTCCAATGGAGTAGATGATGGACAAGAAATTGTTTATCTTATTTGTTTTAACGGTGGTTCACTCGATCTTAACAATCATCTGTGGGTTCACATCTCAATCTACAGTCAGTTTGTTTTTGTTTTTATGTAAACTATCTATTATTTTTGAGACTATTCATAATGTGAGGTTGTTGGATTAATTTTTCTATAATTTTGATTATACTTGATGGAATAGAAAATAAATTTAATATATATATTTTATCACTTGAATAAAATCTAGTCATGATTTTTAATTTGATTATTTTAACTGAATTTTGAACTTTTATTTTAAAATTATAATAATTACAATGTCAAATGTATTATTTTTTCCAAAATTTATATCTATATTAAATATAACAAGATAGTAAATAAAAAGAAAAAATATATATAATTACAAAAAGGGTCATCCTAACTAGTCCTATAAAGACACTCTTTAAGAATTTCAAATAAAAAAAATGTATTTTTTAAATTATTATTTTAATCTCAAATATATTAAATATATACATTTTAATATATATATATATATATATATATATATATATATATATATATATATATATATATATATATATATATATATATATATATATATATATATATAATATATATATATATATATATATATATATATATATATATATATATATATAAGTTTTGGGATTTAGAGTGTTACACACAACCCTTAACATAAGAAGAAAGAAGCCAAAAGAAAATTCAAAGGCCTCGTATTACACTTGCAATACTCCTAACAATGAGAAATGTTGTTCCAAAATGAGTTATACCAATCTCACAAAAGAGCGTTGGTCGATCCTCCCAAACAACTTACTATAATTAACAACCACGACTCATAGTTGTTAGGATAACAAACATCATTGAATTCTCATTAATAGGATTTACTAACATAAACAAAATTTAAAGAAAAATAAATAAATATTCAGTAGTTCAACCCGAAGAACAGCAAATGCAACCGATTTGACAACTAGTAATATCGACGACTGGTGTTGATAGCATTTTTTTTAATTCTCAAATGATCAGAATCAATGCTTTTGATACTGAAGTCGAAGAAACTCTTCCTCATCCTCCAATGGAGTAGAAGAAGGACAAGAAATTGTTTTTCTTATTTGTTTTAACGGTGGTTCACTCGATCTTAACAATCATCTGTGAGTTCACATCTCAATCTACCGTTAGTTTATTTTTGTTTTTATGCAAACTATCTATTATTTTTTAGACGGTTTATAATGTCAGGTTGCTAGATTAATTTTTCTATAATATTGATTATATTTGATGGCATAGAAAATAAATTTAATAGATATATTTTATCGCTTGAATAAAATATAGTCATGATTTTAAATTTTATTATTTTAACTGAATTTTGAACTCTTATTTTAAAATTATAATAATTACAATGTCAAATGTATTATTTTTTTCCAAAATTTATATCTATATTAAATATAACAAGATAGTAAATAGAAAGAAAAAATTATATATAATTACAAAGTGGGTCATCCTAACTAGTGCTGTAAAGACTCTCTTTAAGAATTTCAAATAAAAAAGTATATTTTTATAAAATTATTTATTTTAATCTCAAATATGTTAAATATATATATATATATAAGTTTCGGGATTTAGAGTGTTACACACAACCCTTAACATAAGAAGAGAGAAGCCAAAAGAAAATTCAAAGGCCTCGTATTACACTTGCAATACTCCTAACAATGAGAAATGTTGTTCCAAAATGAGTTATACCAATCTCACAAAAGAGCGTTGGTCGATCCTCCCAAAACAACTTACTATAATTAACAACCACGACTCATAGTTGTTAGGATAACAAACATCATTGAATTCTCATTAATAGGATTTACTAACATAAACAAAATTTAAAGAAAAATAAATAAATATTCAGTAGTTCAACCCGAAGAACAGCAAATGCAACCGATTTGACAACTAGTAATATCGACGACTGGTGTTGATAGCATTTTTTTTAATTCTCAAATGATCAGAATCAATGCTTTTGATACTGAAGTCGAAGAAACTCTTCCTCATCCTCCAATGGAGTAGAAGAAGGACAAGAAATTGTTTTTCTTATTTGTTTTAACGGTGGTTCACTCGATCTTAACAATCATCTGTGAGTTCACATCTCAATCTACCGTTAGTTTATTTTTGTTTTTATGCAAACTATCTATTATTTTTTAGACGGTTTATAATGTCAGGTTGCTAGATTAATTTTTCTATAATATTGATTATATTTGATGGCATAGAAAATAAATTTAATAGATATATTTTATCGCTTGAATAAAATATAATCATGATTTTAAATTTTATTATTTTAACTGAATTTTGAACTCTTATTTTAAAATTATAATAATTACAATGTCAAATGTATTATTTTTTTCCAAAATTTATATCTATATTAAATATAACAAGATAGTAAATAGAAAGAAAAAATTATATATAATTACAAAGTGGGTCATCCTAACTAGTGCTGTAAAGACTCTCTTTAAGAATTTCAAATAAAAAAGTATATTCTTATAAAATTATTTATTTTAATCTCAAATATGTTAAATATATATATATATAAGTTTCGGGATTTAGAGCGTTACACACAACCCTTAACATAAGAAGAGAGAAGCCAAAAGAAATTTCAAAGGCCTCGTATTACACTTACAATCCTCCTAACAATGAGAAATGTTGTTCCAAAATGAGTTATACCAATCTCACAAAAGAGCGTTGGTCGATCCTCCCAAAACAACTTACTATAATTAACAACCATGACTCATAGTTGTTAGGATAACAAACATCATTGAATTCTCATTAATAGGATTTACTAACATAAACAAAATTTAAAGAAAAATAAATAAATATTCAAAAGTTCAACCCGAAGAACAGCAAATGCAACCGATTTGACAACTAGTAATATCGACGACTGGTGTTGATAGCATTTTTTTTAATTCTCAAATGATCAGAATCAATGCTTTTGATACTGAAGTCGAAGAAACTCTTCCTCATCCTCCAATGGAGTAGAAGAAGGACAAGAAATTGTTTTTCTTATTTGTTTTAACGGTGGTTCACTCGATCTTAACAATCATCTGTGAGTTCACATCTCAATCTACCGTTAGTTTATTTTTGTTTTTATGCAAACTATCTATTATTTTTTAGACGGTTTATAATGTCAGGTTGCTAGATTAATTTTTCTATAATATTGATTATATTTGATGGCATAGAAAATAAATTTAATAGATATATTTTATCGCTTGAATAAAATATAATCATGATTTTAAATTTTATTATTTTTACTGAATTTTGAACTCTTATTTTAAAATTATAATAATTACAATGTCAAATGTATTATTTTTTTCCAAAATTTATATCTATATTAAATATAACAAGATAGTAAATAGAAAGAAAAAATTATATATAATTACAAAGTGGGTCATCCTAACTAGTGCTGTAAAGACTCTCTTTAAGAATTTCAAATAAAAAAGTATATTCTTATAAAATTATTTATTTTAATCTCAAATATGTTAAATATATATATATATAAGTTTCGGGATTTAGAGTGTTACACACAACCCTTAACATAAGAAGAGAGAAGCCAAAAGAAATTTCAAAGGCCTCGTATTACACTTACAATCCTCCTAACAATGAGAAATGTTGTTCCAAAATGAGTTATACCAATCTCACAAAAGAGCGTTGGTCGATCCTCCCAAAACAACTTACTATAATTAACAACCATGACTCATAGTTGTTAGGATAACAAACATCATTGAATTCTCATTAATAGGATTTACTAACATAAACAAAATTTAAAGAAAAATAAATAAATATTCAAAAGTTCAACCCGAAGAACAGCAAATGCAACCGATTTGACAACTAGTAATATCGACGACTGGTGTTGATAGCATTTTTTTTAATTCTCAAATGATCAGAATCAATGCTTTTGATACTGAAGTCGAAGAAACTCTTCCTCATCCTCCAATGGAGTAGAAGAAGGACAAGAAATTGTTTTTCTTATTTGTTTTAACGGTGGTTCACTCGATCTTAACAATCATCTGTGAGTTCACATCTCAATCTACCGTTAGTTTATTTTTGTTTTTATGCAAACTATCTATTATTTTTTAGACGGTTTATAATGTCAGGTTGCTAGATTAATTTTTCTATAATATTGATTATATTTGATGGCATAGAAAATAAATTTAATAGATATATTTTATCGCTTGAATAAAATATAGTCATGATTTTAAATTTTATTATTTTAACTGAATTTTGAACTCTTATTTTAAAATTATAATAATTACAATGTCAAATGTATTATTTTTTTCCAAAATTTATATCTATATTAAATATAACAAGATAGTAAATAGAAAGAAAATATTATATATAATTACAAAATGGGTCATCCTAACTAGTGCTGTAAAGACTCTCTTTAAGAATTTCAAATAAAAAAGTATATTTTTATAAAATTATTTATTTTAATCTCAAATATATTAAATATATATATATATAAGTTTCGGGATTTAGAGTGTTACACACAACCCTTAACATAAGAAGAGAGAAGCCAAAAGAAAATTAAAAGGCCTCGTATTACACTTGCAATCCTCCTAACAATGAGAAATGTTGTTCCAAAATGAGTTATACCAATCTCACAAAAGAGCGTTGGTCGATCCTCCCAAAACAACTTACTATAATTAACAACCATGACTCATAGTTGTTAGGATAACAAACATCATTGAATTCTCATTAATAGGATTTACTAACATAAACAAAATTTAAAGAAAAATAAATAAATATTCAAAAGTTCAACCCGAAGAACAGCAAATGCAACCGATTTGACAACTAGTAATATCGACGACTGGTGTTGATAGCATTTTTTTTAATTCTCAAATGATCAGAATCAATGCTTTTGATACTGAAGTCGAAGAAACTCTTCCTCATCCTCCAATGGAGTAGAAGAAGGACAAGAAATTGTTTATCTTATTTGTTTTAACGGTGGTTCACTCGATCTTAACAATCATCTGTGAGTTCACATCTCAATCTACCGTTAGTTTATTTTTGTTTTTATGCAAACTATCTATTATTTTTTAGACGGTTTATAATGTCAGGTTGCTAGATTAATTTTTCTATAATATTGATTATATTTGATGGCATAGAAAATAAATTTAATAGATATATTTTATCGCTTGAATAAAATATAATCATGATTTTAAATTTTATTATTTTTACTGAATTTTGAACTCTTATTTTAAAATTATAATAATTACAATGTCAAATGTATTATTTTTTTCCAAAATTTATATCTATATTAAATATAACAAGATAGTAAATAGAAAGAAAATATTATATATAATTACAAAATGGGTCATCCTAACTAGTGCTGTAAAGACTCTCTTTAAGAATTTCAAATAAAAAAGTATATTTTTATAAAATTATTTATTTTAATCTCAAATATATTAAATATATATATAAGTTTCGGGATTTAGAGTGTTACACACAACCCTTAACATAAGAAGAAAGAAGCCAAAAGAAAATTCAAAGGCCTCGTATTACACTTGCAATCCTCCTAACAATGAGAAATGTTGTTCCAAAATGAGTTATACCAATCTCACAAAAGAGCGTTGGTCGATCCTCCCAAAACAACTTACTATAATTAACAACCATGACTCATAGTTGTTAGGATAACAAACATCATTGAATTCTCATTAATAGGATTTACTAACATAAACAAAATTTAAAGAAAAATAAATAAATATTCAAAAGTTCAACCCGAAGAACAGCAAATGCAACCGATTTGACAACTAATAATATCGACGATTGGTGTTGATAGCATTTTTTTTAAATCTCAAATGATCAGAATCAATGTTTTTGATACTGAAGTGGAAGAAACTCTTCCTCATCCTCCAATGGAGTAGATGAAGGACAAGAAATTGGTTATCTTATTTGTTATAACGGTGGTTCACTCGATCTTAACAATCATCTACGAGTTCACATCTCAATCTACAATCAGTTTATTTTTGTTTTTATGAAAACTATCTATTATTTTTGAGACTGTTCATAATGTGAGGTTGCTAGATTAATTTTTCTATAATATTGATTATACTTGATGGCATAGAAAATAAATTTAATAGATATATTTTATCTCTTTAATAAAATATAGTCATGATTTTTAATTTGATTATTTTAACTGAATTTGGAACTCTTATTTTAAAAATTATAATAATTACAATGTCAAATGTATTATTCTTTCCAAAAGTTATATCTATATTAAATATAACAAGATAGTAAATAAAAAGAAAAAATATATATAATTACAAAAAGGGTCATCCTAACTAGTTCTATAAAGACACTCTTTAAGAATTTCAAATAAAAAAAAATATTTATTTAAAATTAATTATTTTAATCTCAAATAAATTAAATATATACATTTTAAATATATATATATATATATATATATATATATATATATATATATATATATATATATATATATATATATATATATATATATATATATATATATATATATATATATATATATATATATATATATAAGTTTTGGGATTTAGAGTGTTACACACAACCCTTAACATAAGAAGAAAGAAGCCAAAAGAAAATTAAAAGGCCTCGTATTACACTTGCAATCCTCCTAACAATGAGAAATGTTGTTCCAAAATGAGTTATACCAATCTCACAAAAGAGCGTTGGTCGATCCTCCTAAAACAACTTACTATAATTAACAACCATGACTCATAGTTGTTAGGATAACAAACATCATTGAAATCTCATTAATAGGATTTACTAACATAAACAAAATTTAAAGAAAAATAAATAAATATTCAAAAGTTCAACCCGAAGAACAGCAAATGCAACCGATTTGACAACTAGTAATATCGACGACTGGTGTTGATAGCATTTTTTTTAATTCTCAAATGATCAGAATCAATGCTTTTGATACTGAAGTCGAAGAAACTCTTCCTCATCCTCCAATGGAGTAGAAGAAGGACAAGAAATTGTTTTTCTTATTTGTTTTAACGGTGGTTCACTCGATCTTAACAATCATCTGTGAGTTCACATCTCAATCTACCGTTAGTTTATTTTTGTTTTTATGCAAACTATCTATTATTTTTTAGACGGTTTATAATGTCAGGTTGCTAGATTAATTTTTCTATAATATTGATTATATTTGATGGCATAGAAAATAAATTTAATAGATATATTTTATCGCTTGAATAAAATATAATCATGATTTTAAATTTTATTATTTTTACTGAATTTTGAACTCTTATTTTAAAATTATAATAATTACAATGTCAAATGTATTATTTTTTTCCAAAATTTATATCTATATTAAATATAACAAGATAGTAAATAGAAAGAAAATATTATATATAATTACAAAATGGGTCATCCTAACTAGTGCTGTAAAGACTCTCTTTTAGAATTTCAAATAAAAAAGTATATTTTTATAAAATTATTTATTTTAATCTCAAATATATTAAATATATATATATAAGTTTCGGGATTTAGAGTGTTACACACAACCCTTAACATAAGAAGAAAGAAGCCAAAAGAAAATTAAAAGGCCTCGTATTACACTTGCAATCCTCCTAACAATGAGAAATGTTGTTCCAAAATGAGTTATACCAATCTCACAAAAGAGCGTTGGTCGATCCTCCTAAAACAACTTACTATAATTAACAACCATGACTCATAGTTGTTAGGATAACAAACATCATTGAAATCTCATTAATAGGATTTACTAACATAAACAAAATTTAAAGAAAAATAAATAAATATTCAAAAGTTCAACCCGAAGAACAGCAAATGCAACCGATTTGACAACTAGTAATATCGACGACTGGAGTTGATAGCATTTTTTTTAATTCTCAAATGATCAGAATCAATGCTTTTGATACTGAAGTCGAAGAAACTCTTCCACATCCTCCAATGGAGTAGAAGAAGGACAAGAAATTGTTTATCTTATTTGTTTTAACGGTGGTTCACTCGATCTTAACAATCATCTGTGAGTTCACATCTCAATCTACCGTTAGTTTATTTTTGTTTTTATGCAAACTATCTATTATTTTTTAGACGGTTTATAATGTGAGGTTGCTAGATTAATTTTTCTATAATATTGATTATATTTGATGGCATAGAAAATAAATTTAATAGATATATTTTATCGCTTGAATAAAATATAATCATGATTTTAAATTTTATTATTTTAAATGAATTTTGAACTCTTATTTTAAAATTATAATAATTATAATGTCAAATGTATTATTTTTTTCCAAAATTCATATCTATATTAAATATAACAAGATAGTAAATAGAAAGAAAATATTATATATAATTACAAAATGGGTCATCCTAACTAGTGCTGTAAAGACTCTCTTTAAGAACTTCAAATAAAAAAGTATATTTTTATGAAATTATTTATTTTAATCTCAAATATATTAAATATATATATATATAAGTTTCGGGTTTTAGAGTGTTACACACAACCCTTAACATAAGAAGAAAGAAGCAAAAAGAAAATTCAAAGGCCTCCTATTACACTTGCAATCCTCCTAACAATGAGAAATGTTGTTCCAAAATGAGTTATACCAATCTCACAAAAGAGCGTTGGTCGGTCCTCCCAAAAAAACATACTATAATTAACAACCACGACTCATAGTTGTTAGGATAACAAACATCATTGAATTCTCATTAATAGGATTTACTAACATAAACAAAATTTAAATAAAAATAAATAAATATTCAGTAGTTCAACCCGAAGAACAGCAAATGCAACCGATTTGACAACTAGAAATATCGACGATTGGTGTTGATAGCATTTTTTTTAAATCTCAAATGATGAGAATCAATGCTTTTGATACTGAAGTGGAAGAAACTCTTCCTCAACCTCCAATGGAGTAGATGAAGGACAAGAAATTTTTTATCTTATTTGTTTTAACGGTGGTTCACTCGATCTTAACAATCATCTGTGGGTTCACATCTCAATCTACAGTCAGTTTGTTTTTGTTTTTATGTAAACTATCTATTATTTTTGAGACTATTCATAATGTGAGGTTGTTGGATTAATTTTTCTATAATTTTGATTATACTTGATGGCATAGAAAATAAATTTAATATATATATTTTATCACTTGAATAAAATCTAGTCATGATTTTTAATTTGATTATTTTAACTGAATTTTGAACTTTTATTTTAAAATTATAATAATTACAATGTCAAATGTATTATTTTTTCCAAAATTTATATCTATATTAAATATAACAAGATAGTAAATAAAAAGAAAAAATATATATAATTACAAAAAGGGTCATCCTAACTAGTTCTATAAAGACAATCTTTAAGAATTTCAAATAAAAAAAAATATATTTTTTAAATTAATTATTTTAATCTCAAATATATTAAATCTTTACATTTTAAATATATATATATATATATATATATATATATATATTATATATATATATATATATATATATATATATATATATATATATATATATATATATATATATATATATATATATATATATATATATATATATATAATATATATATATATATATATATATATATATATATATATTATATATATATATATATATATATATATAAGTTTTGGGATTTAGAGTGTTACACACAACCCTTAACATAAGAAGAAAGAAGCCAAAAGAAAATTCAAAGGCCTCGTATTACACTTGCAATCCTCCTAACAATGAGAAATGTTGTTCCAAAATGAGTTATACCAATCTCACAAAAGAGCGTTGGTCGATCCTCCCAAAAAAACATACTATAATTAACAACCACGACTCATAGTTGTTAGGATAACAAACATCATTGAATTCTCATTAATAGGATTTACTAACATAAAAAAAATTTAAAGAAAAATAAATAAATATTCAGTAGTTCAACCCGAAGAACAGCAAATGCAACCGATTTGACAACTAGAAATATCGACGATTGGTGTTGATAGTGTAACACCCTTCTAAATACCCCAAAATATTTAATTAAAATAATAACATATCAATCAGAGTAATTATGCCCCGAAGGGTGTCACACAATCATTTCACAACAATTATCAAAATATCCTGTCATGCTCATTTATTAAATCAAAATAAGACTCTTTTGCATAATTCGCAGCGGGTACAAAACATCGACATTCGAATCATGTACTACATTACATGTAAAGTTGAATCAACAACTAAATTAAAACATAGTCAAACATTCCCTCCCGATGTTACATCTACCAGAGCATGACCCACTAAGGACGACACTAGACTCCATAGCACTAGCTTCTACTCAACTCACTGCTCGTTACCTGAAAAATAGATGTAAGGGTGAGTTCCTCAATCAACATAATAAGCATTATAGAACAACATGTAATGCTAAGTAAATAACACATCAATTCACCCTAATCAGACTACGCACTCAGCAACGGCAATATCCGTTCAAACATCATATTCAACAGTAACATATAGCATATATATAATCTCAACCATACTCAACATCAACAACACAACACATAACACACATATAATACTGGAATACATCCATTCATATTATATGCCATACATTCATTATGAAATGAGACTCCACACATGCGGTACCGACTATTCTTGAACATACAGTTCAAGCTCACCGATCAAATCCAGATACGGCTACTAAGCTCACTAGTCCCACTCATTTGAGATCTAATGACTCACTCACCAATTCCTCACCATGGGAATTAGCTACATCCCCGAAGGCTAGACTATGCACACTAATCATCTAGCATGCAAACATCAACAACAAACCCACCATGGTTCACTCACTAATTCCTCACCATGGGAATTAGCTACAGCCCCAAAGGCTAGAATAAGCATGCTAATCACCTAGCAATGCAACAACAACAGCAACAATTCAAGAATAGACATAAGCTCACACTCTAAGCCATAAAACAGTCTATTCACAAATGCATACATAACTGATACATTCACAGCATCATGCTTATCATCACACATCATTAATACATTTTATCACAAAAGCATATCACATCATGCCACATAATCAAATACAGTATTAACACATTCTACTAATACCTATACTACTCAAAACAACGGGAATTGATCCCTGCTACATCATACATCAGCTAAGTACATCACTCAGCCTAAACAACCAAAAACTGCACAACAACAGCACAGAAAAATCACAATTCTGCCCATACGCGTATTGCCTATGCCCATACGGGTATTGCCCACGCCTGACCAAATCCATACGCGTAATGCCCACGCCCATACGCGTATGCTACGCGTATCACATTCCCATACGCGTACCAACAGAGACCAAAACACGTTCAAAACATCATCTTCCTCATCCATACGCGTATTGCCTAGTGCCATACGCGTACCAGCCATCTCATACGCGTATTGCCTAGTGCCATACGCGTATGACCAGAAACCAGAACTCTCAGATCTGCAATGGCTTTCTCTGCTACGAGATCTATCCAATGCACCCTTCCACAGTCCAAATTTTACACAATATTACTCATATCATCTAACCCGAATCATCCCCTATTCGATTTCACAAATCCTAACAACACTACATATAATTTCCACGAATTCCTTCGATTAAAAATCCCAATTTCGTTCATCCAATATTTCACCATTTTCAGCATACATCAATCTAATCAGAGGTAAAACAATAGTTTATTACTACCCAGTACATATCATCCCATAATACCCGTTAATCGATGATAAACCCCCCTTACCTGAGTCAATCCGGCAAATTCCGTTAGCTTCAAGCTTTTCCTCTTCTCTTGCTCTGCCTCTTTGCCTTTTCTCTTTCAGTCGCTTCTCTTTTCCTTTTTCACGTGAAAACCCTTTTCCAAAAATTAGGACTTTTTATTATTCCAACTTATTTTATTCCAACAAAATAATAACCCAATAATTATTATTCCAAAATAATGATAATAATCCAAACTTCCAATTATTCAATTAAATTAATAAATAAAATATTAATTTAAATTTAATAATTATCTTATTTTAATTGGGGTGTTACAACTCTCCCCCACTAAAAGAGTTTTCGTCCTCGAAAACATACCTCAAGCGAACAACTCAGGATAAGACTCCTTCATCTGACTCTCAAGTTCCCAAGTCACATTGCCACCTGCTGGTCCTCCCCAAGCTACCTTCACCAAGGCAATCTCTTTACCCCGCAACTGCTTCAATTCTCGATCCTCGATCCTCATAGGTGACGTTTCCACAGTCAGGTTATCTCTCACCTGTACATCATCTATTTGGACTACATGCGACGGATCATGAATGTACCTCCTCAACTGAGACACATGAAAAACCTCATGCAAATTCGCAAGCGATGGCGGTAAAGCGATACGATAGGCTACCTCTCCTATCCTCTCCAAAATCTGATAAGGACCAATAAATCGAGGTGTCAACTTCTTCGACTTCAAAGCTCGACCAACACCAGTTATCGGAGTAACACGAAGAAACACATGATCTCCCTCTTGGAACTCAAGTGACTTCCTCCTCTTGTCATGATAACTCTTCTGACGACTCTGAGCAATTCTCATCTTCTCCTGAATCATCTTAATCTTTTCCGTAGTTTGTTGAACAATCTCCGGTCCAACCACAACACTCTCACCGGACTCATACCAACATAAAGGCGTCCGACATCTCCTACCATACAAAGCTTCAAACGGTGTCATACCAATACTTGAATGAAAACTATTGTTGTAGGTAAACTCAATCAAAGGCAAATAACAATCCCAAGCACCTCCCTTTTCCAAAACACAAGCTCTCAGAAGATCCTCTAATGACTGAATCGTCCTCTCAGTCTGACCATCAGTCTGCGGATGATATGCAGAACTCAATCTCAGCTTAGTTCCCAAAGCCCTCTGCAAACCTTCCCAGAACTTCGATGTAAATCTAGGATCTCTGTCCGAAACAATACTGGACGGAATACCATGCAAGCTTACAATCTTCTCAATATACAACTCGGCTAATCTCTCTAACGGATAATCCATTCTGATCGGAATGAAATGAGCCGACTTCGTCAATCTATCCACAATCACCCAAATAGCTTCAAAATTCTTATTTGTCCCCGGCAAACCAGAAACAAAATCCATACTGATACTATCCCACTTCCACTCTGGAATAGCCAACGGTTGCATTAGCCCAGACGGCTTCTGATGCTCAATCTTCGACTTCTGACAAGTCAAACAGGAATAAACAAAACTCGCAATTTCTCTTTTCATTCCCGGCCACCAAAATAACTTCTTCAAATCATGATACATCTTCGTAGCTCCAGGATGAATACTCAAGCCACTACGATGTCCTTCCTCAAGAATACTCTTCTTAAGTTCGGCAACGTCCGGAACACACACCCGATTACCAAATTTCAAAACACCATTCTCGTCAACTCTGAATTCACCACCTTGACCTTGATTCACTAAAGTCAACTTATCAACCAAAAGCATATCGGATTTCTGACCCTCTCTGATCTCATCCAGAATACCACTTGTTAACTTCAACATTCCCAATTTAACACTATTGTGAGTACTCTCACACACCAAACTCAAGTCTCTAAACTGCTCAATTAAATCCAATTCCTTAACCATTAACATAGACATATGCAATGATTTCCTACTCAATGCATCAGCCACTACATTTGCTTTACCCGGATGGTAATTCAAACCAAAATCATAATCCTTCAGAAATTCTAACCATCTCCTCTGTCTCATATTTTGCTCTTTCTGATCAAACAAATACTTTAAACTTTTATGATCACTGAAAACCTCAAATCTTGACCCGTACAAGTAATGCCTCCATAACTTCAGAACAAATACCACAGCTGCCAACTCTAAATCGTGTGTCGGATAGTTCCTCTCATGAACTCTTAGCTGTCTCGAAGCATAAGCTATAACCTGCTTATTCTGCATCAACACACCACCCAAGCCCAACAATGAAGCATCACAGTAAACCTCAAATGATTCCGACGAACTCGGTAATATCAGAATAGGAGCAGTAGTCAACCTTTTCTTTAACTCTTGGAAACCTTCTTCACATTTTGAATCCCAAACAAACGCTTGCCCCTTTCTAGTCAACATTGTCAACGGTAACGCCAACTTAGAAAATCCCTCAATGAACTTCCTATAATAACCTGCAAGTCCAAGAAAACTTCTTATCTCAGAAACTGACTTCGGAGCTTCCCACTTAGATACCGCTTCTATCTTAGAAGGATCAACAGCAACACCACCTCTTGAAATCACATGACCAAGAAAACTAACCTCTTCTAACCAAAATTCACATTTAGACAGTTTAGCAAATAACTTCTTTTCTCGTAGAATTCCCAAAACCACTCTCAAATGCTCAGCATGCTCTTCTTCAGATTTCGAATACACCAAAATGTCATCAATAAACACTACCACAAACTTGTCTAGGTACGGATGGAAAATCCTATTCATATACTCCATAAATACTCCAGGCGCATTAGTCACACCAAAAGGCATTACAGAATACTCATAATGTCCATACCTTGTTCTGAAAGCAGTCTTCTGAATATCTTCAGTTTTCACACGTATCTGGTGATACCCAGATCTCAAATCTATCTTGCTAAACACACTCGCACCAACCAACTGATCCATCAAATCATCAATCCTCGGCAAAGGATACCGATTCTTGATCGTCACTTTATTCAGTTGCCTGTAGTCCACACACAACCTCATAGTACCTTCTTTCTTCTTAACCAATAACACTGGTGCACCCCACGGCGACACACTCGGACGAATAAATTTCTTATCCAACAAATCTTCCAACTGACTCTTCAATTCAGTTAGCTCAACAGCAGACATACGGTACGGAGCCATCGACATTGGCCTAGTACCAGGTACCAAATCAATCGAGAACTCAACTTCACGCTCTGGCGGCAATTCATTCACCTCTTCCGGAAACACATCAGGAAAATCACACACCACAGCCAGATCACAAATCACCAGTTTATCTTTAGCTTCCAAAGTCGCTAACAGCATAAACAACTCTGCCCCATCAGCTACTTCCTCATTCACTTGCCTTGCTGATAGAAACAAACTCTTTTCTTCCTCAACCTCAGGAAAGATCACAGTCTTATCAAAACAGTTGATATAGACTCGGTTAAACACTAACCAGTTCATACCCAGAATAACATCAATCTGCACTAGTGGAAGACACACAAGGTCTATCCTAAAATCCCTACCAAAAATACTCAAAGGGCAACTTAAACAAACTGAAGTAGTAGTCACTGAACCCTTCGCAGGAGTATCAATCACCATACTACCCAACATCTCAGATATCTCTAACTTAAGTTTCACAGCACAATCCAAAGATATAAAAGAATGAGTCGCACCTGTGTCAATAATAGCTACAAGAGGAAAGCCATTAATATAACACGTACCTCGGATCAAACGATCATCTGCAGAAGTCTCAGAACCCGATAAAGCAAAGACCTTGCCTCCTGACTGATTCTCTTTCTTTGGCTTAGGACACTGTGGACTGATATGGCCCAACTCTCCACAGTTGAAGCAAGTTACAGTCTTCAACCGGCACTCTGCAGCCAAATGACCACCTTTACCACACTTGAAACACTTCATCTCAGCACTGGTACACTCATGAACACGATGTCCAGCCCGACCACATCTGTAACACTTAACAGGAGCACTAGAGTCTCCCCCACTAGGCCTCTTCATCCCACTCTGCCTCTGGAAACCTTTGCCAGCTGCATACGGTTTCCCACGATCAATCTGATTCTTACCTTTCCTATCAACCCTTTGCTGATAGCTCTCTGCTCTAGCCTTGGAATCCTGTTCGAAAATCCTGCAACAGTCAACCAAATCAGAAAACACCCTGATCCGCTGATATCCAATCGCCTGCTTGATCTCGGGACGCAACCCGTTCTCAAACTTCACACATTTGGAAAATTCTCCAGTAGCCTCACTATAGGGAGTATAATACTTTGACAGTTCTGTGACCTTAGCAGCATACTCAGTAACAGACCGGTTACCCTGCTTCAATTCCAAGAATTCTATTTCTTTCTTCCCTCTGACATCCTCTGGAAAGTACTTCCTCAGAAATCTCTCTCTGAACACTGCCCAAGTAATCTCAGCATTCCCAGCAGTTTCCAACTCAGTGCGGGTAGCAACCCACCAATCATCAGCTTCCTCTGACAGCATATGCGTACCGAACCTGACCTTCTGGTTATCGGCACACTCAGTCACTCTGAAGATTCTCTCGATCTCCTTCAACCACTTCTGAGCACCATCTGGATCGTATGCTCCCTTGAACATTGGAGGATTATTCTTCTGGAATTCACTCAGTTGACGAGCAGCTCCCATTCCCACAACATTCGGATTCCCTCCAAGTACTCCAGCTAGCATACCCAGAGCCTCAGCAATTGCAGCATCATCTCTACCTCTTCCAGCCATCTCTATTCTGAAACCCAAACAACTAAAACAATGAGTACTGATAGGGTTACACAACACCTATACCGTACTGGGGAAATAGAATAACTACGACTCGACTCGACCGACTATGCTCTGATACCACTAATGTAACACCCTTCTAAATACCCCAAAATATTTAATTAAAATAATAACATATCAATCAGAGTAATTATGCCCCGAAGGGTGTCACACAATCATTTCACAACAATTATCAAAATATCCTGTCATGCTCATTTATTAAATCAAAATAAGACTCTTTTGCATAATTCGCAGCGGGTACAAAACATCGACATTCGAATCATGTACTACATTACATGTAAAGTTGAATCAACAACTAAATTAAAACATAGTCAAACATTCCCTCCCGATGTTACATCTACCAGAGCATGACCCACTAAGGACGACACTAGACTCCATAGCACTAGCTTCTACTCAACTCACTGCTCGTTACCTGAAAAATAGATGTAAGGGTGAGTTCCTCAATCAACATAATAAGCATTATAGAACAACATGTAATGCTAAGTAAATAACACATCAATTCACCCTAATCAGACTACGCACTCAGCAACGGCAATATCCGTTCAAACATCATATTCAACAGTAACATATAGCATATATATAATCTCAACCATACTCAACATCAACAACACAACACATAACACACATATAATACTGGAATACATCCATTCATATTATATGCCATACATTCATTATGAAATGAGACTCCACACATGCGGTACCGACTATTCTTGAACATACAGTTCAAGCTCACCGATCAAATCCAGATACGGCTACTAAGCTCACTAGTCCCACTCATTTGAGATCTAATGACTCACTCACCAATTCCTCACCATGGGAATTAGCTACAGCCCCGAAGGCTAGACTATGCACACTAATCATCTAGCATGCAAACATCAACAACAAACCCACCATGGTTCACTCACTAATTCCTCACCATGGGAATTAGCTACAGCCCCAAAGGCTAGAATAAGCATGCTAATCACCTAGCAATGCAACAACAACAGCAACAATTCAAGAATAGACATAAGCTCACACTCTAAGCCATAAAACAGTCTATTCACAAATGCATACATAACTGATACATTCACAGCATCATGCTTATCATCACACATCATTAATACATTTTATCACAAAAGCATATCACATCATGCCACATAATCAAATACAGTATTAGCACATTCTACTAATACCTATACTACTCAAAACAACGGGAATTGATCCCTGCTACATCATACATCAGCTAAGTACATCACTCAGCCTAAACAACCAAAAACTGCACAACAACAGCACAGAAAAATCACAATTCTGCCCATACGCGTATTGCCTATGCCCATACGCGTATTGCCCACGCCTGACCAAATCCATACGCGTAATGCCCACGCCCATACGCGTATGCTACGCGTATCACATTCCCATACGCGTACCAACAGAGACCAAAACACGTTCAAAACATCATCTTCCTCATCCATACGCGTATTGCCTAGTGCCATACGCGTACCAGCCATCTCATACGCGTATTGCCTAGTGCCATACGCGTATGACCAGAAACCAAAACTCTCAGATCTGCAATGGCTTTCTCTGCTACGAGATCTATCCAATGCACCCTTCCACAGTCCAAATTTTACACAATATTACTCATATCATCTAACCCGAATCATCCCCTATTCGATTTCACAAATCCTAACATCACTACATATAATTTCCACGAATTCCTTCGATTAAAAATCCCAATTTCGTTCATCCAATATTTCACCATTTTCAGCATACATCAATCTAATCAGAGGTAAAACAATAGTTTATTACTACCCAGTACATATCATCCCATAATACCCGTTAATCGATGATAAACCCCCCTTACCTGAGTCAATCCGGCAAATTCCGTTAGCTTCAAGCTTTTCCTCTTCTCTTGCTCTGCCTCTTTGCCTTTTCTCTTTCAGCCGCTTCTCTTTTCCTTTTTCACGTGAAAACCCTTTTCCAAAAATTAGGACTTTTTATTATTCCAACTTATTTTATTCCAACAAAATAATAACCCAATAATTATTATTCCAAAATAATGATAATAATCCAAACTTCCAATTATTCAATTAAATTAACAAATAAAATATTAATTTAAATTAAATAATTATCTTATTTTAATTGGGGTGTTACAGATAACATTTTTTTTAAATCTCAAATGATCAGAATCAATGCTTTTGATACTGAAGTCGAAGAAACTCTTCCTCATCCTCCAATGGAGTAGAAGAAGGACAAGAAATTGTTTATCTTATTTGTTTTAACGGTGGTTCACTCGATCTTAACAATCATCTGTGAGTTCACATCTCAATCTACCGTTAGTTTATTTTTGTTTTTATGCAAACTATATATTATTTTTTAGACGGTTTATAATGTGAGGTTGCTAGATTAATTTTTCTATAATATTGATTATATTTGATGGCATAGAAAATAAATTTAATAGATATATTTTATCGCTTGAATAAAATATAATCATGATTTTAAATTTTATTATTTTAACTGAATTTTGAACTCTTATTTTAAAATTATAATAATTACAATGTCAAATGTATTATTTTTTTCCAAAATTTATATCTATATTAAATATAACAAGATAGTAAATAGAAAGAAAAAATTATATATAATTACAAAATGGGTCATCCTAACTAGTGCTGTAAAGACTCTCTTTAAGGAATTTCAAATAAAAAAGTATATTTTTATAAAATTATTTATTTTAATCTCAAATATATTAAATATATATATAAGTTTCGGGTTTTAGAGTGTTACACACAACCCTTAACATAAGAAGAAAGAAGCCAAAAGAAAATTCAAAGGCCTCGTATTACACTTGCAATCCTCCTAACAATGAGAAATGTTGTTCCAAAATGAGTTATACCAATCTCACAAAAGAGCGTTGGTCAGTCCTCCCAAAAAAACATATTATAATTATCAACCACGACTCATAGTTGTTAGGATAATAAACATCATTGAATTCTCATTAATAGGATTTACTAACATAAATAAAATTTAAAGAAAAATAAATAAATATTCAGTAGTTCAACCCGAAGAACAGCAAATGCAACCGATTTGACAACTAGTAATATCGACGATTGGTGTTGATAGCATTTTTTTTAAATCTCAAATGATCAGAATCAATGCTTTTGATATTGAAGTGGAAGAAACTCTTCCTCATCCTCCAATGGAGTAGATGAAGGACAAGAAATTGTTTATCTTATTTGTTTTAACGGTGGTTCACTCGATCTTAACAATCATCTGTGAGTTCACATCTCAATCTACAGTCAGTTTGTTTTTGTTTTTATGTAAACTATCTATTTATTTTTGAGACTGTTCAAAATGTGAGGTTGCAAGATTAATTTTTCTATAATATTGATTATACTTGATGGCATAGAAAATAAATTTAATATCTATATTTTATCGCTTGAATAAAATATAGTCATGATTTTTAATTTGATTATTTTAACTGAATTTGGAACTCTTATTTTTAAATTATAATAATTACAATGTCAAATGTATTATTTTTTCCAAAAGTTATATCTATATTAAATATAACAAGATAGTAAATAAAAAGAAAATTATATATATAATTACAAAAAGGGTCATCCTAACTAGTTCTATAAAGACACTCTTTAAGAATTTCAAATAAAAAAAATATTTTATTTTAAATTAATTATTTTTATCTCAAATATATTAAATATATACATTTTATATATATATATATATATATATATATATATATATATATATATATATATATATATATATATATATATATATATAAGTTTTGGGATTTAGAATGTTACACACAACCCTTAACATAAGAAGAGAGAAGCCAAAAGAAAATTCAAAGGCCTCGTATTACACTTGCAATCCACCTAACAATGAGAAATGTTGTTCCAAAAAGAGTTATACCAATCTCACAAAAGAACGTTGGTCGATCCTCCCAAAAAAACATACTATAATTAACAACCACGACTCATAGTTGTTAGGATAACAAACATCATTGAATCCTCATTAATAGGATTTACTAACATAAACAAAATTTAAATAAAAATAAATAAATATTCAGTAGTTCAACCCGAAGAACAGCAAATGCAACCGATTTGACAACTAGAAATATCGAAGATTGGTGTTGATAGCATTTTTTTTAAATCTCAAATGATGAGAATCAATGCTTTTGATACTGAAGTGGAAGAAACTCTTCCTCAACCTCCAATGGAGTAGATGAAGGACAAGAAATTGTTTATCTTATTTGTTTTAACGGTGGTTCACTCGATCTTAACAATCATCTGTGGGTTCACATCTCAATCTACAGTCAGTTTGTTTTTGTTTTTATGTAAACTATCTATTATTTTTGAGACTATTCA
>NW_026112439.1:85000-100000 GCF_024323335.1 Lathyrus oleraceus
TTGTTCCAAAAAGAGTTATACCAATCTCACAAAAGAACGTTGGTCGAACCTCCCAAAAAAACTTACTGTAATTAACAACCACGACTCATAGTTGTTAGGATAACAAACATCATTGAATTCTCATTAATAGGATTTACTAACATAAAAAATTTTAAAGAAAAATAAATAATTATTCAGTAGTTCAACCCGAAGAACAGCAAATGCAACCGATTTGACAACTAGTAATATCGATGATTGCTGTTGATAGCATTTTTTTTAAATCTCAAATGATCAGAATCAATGCTTTTGATACTGAAGTGGAAGAAACTCTTCCTCATCCTCCAATGGAGTAGATAAAGGACAAGAAATTGTTTATCTTATTTGTTTTAACGGTGGTTCACTCGATCTTAACAATCATCTGTGAGTTCACATCTCAATCTACAGTCAGTTTGTTTTTGTTTTTATGTAAACTATCTATTATTTTTGAGACTGTTCAAAATGTGAGGTTGCAAGATTAATTTTTCTATAATATTGATTATACTTGATGGCATAGAAAATAAATTTAATATATATATTTATCGCTTGAATAAAATATAGTCATGATTTTAATTTGATTATTTTAACTGAATTTTGAACTCTTATTTTAAAATTATAATAATTACAATGTCAAATGTATTATTTTTTCCAAAATTTATATCTATATTAAATATAACAAGATAGTAAATAAAAATAAAATATATATATATATATATATATATATATATATATATATATATATATAAGTTTTGGGATTTAGAGTGTTACACAAACCCTTAACATAAGAAGAGAGAAGCCAAACAAAAATTCAAAGGCCTCGTATTACACTTGCAATCCACCTAACAATGAGAAATGTTGTTCCAAAAAGAGTTATACCAATCTCACAAAAGAACGTTGGTCGATCCTCCCAAAAAAACTTACTATAATTAACAACCACGACTCATAGTTGTTAGGATAACAAACATCATTGAATTCTCATTAATAGGATTTACTAACATAAAAAAAATTTAAAGAAAAATAAATAAATATTCAGTAGTTCAACCCGAAGAACAGGAAATGCAACCGATTTGACAACTAGTAATATCGACGATTGCTGTTGATAGCATTTTTTTTAAAACTCAAATGATCAGAATCAATGCTTTTGATACTGAAGTGGAAGAAACTCTTCCTCATCCTCCAATGGAGTAGATGAAGGACAAGAAATTGTTTATCTTATTTGTTTTAACGGTGGTTCACTCCATCTTAACAATCATCTGTGAGTTCACATCTCAATCTACAGTCAGTTTGTTTTTGTTTTTATGTAAACTATCTATTATTTTTGAGACTGTTCATAATGTGAGGTTGCTGGATTAATTTTTCTATAATATTGATTATACTTGATGGAATAGAAAATAAATTTAATATATATATTTTATCGCTTGAATAAAATATAGTCATTAATTTTAATTTGATTATTTTAACTGAATTTTGAACTCTTATGTTAAAATTATAATAATTACAATGTCAAATGTATTATTTTTTCCAAAATTTATATCTATATTAAATTCAACAAGATAGTAAATAAAAAGAAAATATATATATAATTACAAAAAGGGTCATCCTAACTAGTTCTATAAAGACACTCTTTAAGAATTTCAAATAAAAAAAATATTTTTTTTTTAAATTAATTATTTTTATCTCAAATATATTAAATATATACATTTATATATATATATATATATATATATATATATATATATATATATATATATATATATATATATATATATATATATATATATATATATATATATATATATATATATATAAGTTTTGGGATTTAGAGTGTTACACACAACCCTTAACATAACAAGAAAGAAGCCAAAAGAAAATTCAACGGCCTCGTATTACACTTGCAATCCTCCTAACAATGAGAAATGTTGTTCCAAAAAGAGTTATACCAATCTCACAAAAGAACGTTGGTCGATCCTCCCAAAAAAACTCACTGTAATTAACAACCACGACTCATAGTTGTTAGGATAACAAACATCATTGAATTCTCATTAATACGATTTACTAACATAAATAAAATTTAAAGAAAAATAAATAAATATTCAGTAGTTCAACCCGAAGAACAGCAAATGCAACCGATTTGACAACTAGTAATATCGATGATTGCTGTTGATAGCATTTTTTTTAAATCTCAAATGATCAGAATCAATGCTTTTGATACTGAAGTGGAAGAAACTCTTCCTTTTCCTCCAATGGAGTAGATAAAGGACAAGAAATTGTTTATCTTATTTGTTTTAACGGTGGTTCACTCGATCTTAACAATCATCTGTGAGTTCACATCTCAATCTACAGTCAGTTTGTTTTTGTTTTTATGTAAACTATCTATTATTTTTGAGACTGTTCAAAATGTGAGGTTGCAAGATTAATTTTTCTATAATATTGATTATACTTGATGGCATACAAAATAAATTTAATATTATATTTTATCGCTTGAATAAAATATAGTCATGATTTTTAATTTGATTATTTTAACTGAATTTTGAACTCTTATGTTAAAATTATAATAATTACAATGTCAAATGTATTATTTTTTCCAAAAGTTATATCTATATTAAATATAACAAGATAGTAAATAAAAAGAAAATATATATATAATTACAAAAAGGGTCATCCTAACTAGTTCTATAAAGACACTCTTTAAGAATTTCAAATAAAAAAATATATTTTTTTAAATTAATTATTTTTATCTCAAATATATTAAATATATACATTATATATATATATATATATTATATATATATATATATATATATATATATATATATATATAAGTTTTGGGATTTAGAGTGTTACACACAACCCTTAACATAAGAAGAGAGAAGCCAAAAGAAAATTCAAAGGCCTCGTATTACACTTGCAATCCACCTAACAATGAGAAATGTTGTTCCAAAAAGAGTTATACCAATCTCACAAAAGAGCGTTGGTCGATCCTCCCAAAAAAACTTACTATAATTAACAACCACGACTCATAGTTGTTAGGATAACAAACATCATTGAATTCTCATTAATACGATTTACTAACATAAATAAAATTTAAAGAAAAATAAATAAATATTCAGTAGTTCAACCCGAAGAACAGCAAATGCAACCGATTTGACAACTAGTAATATCGATGATTGTTGTTGATAGCATTTTTTTTAAATCTCAAATGATCAGAATCAATGCTTTTGATACTGAAGTGGAAGAAACTCTTCCTCATCCTCCAATGGAGTAGATGAAGGACAAGAAATTGTTTATCTTATTTGTTTTAACGGTGGTTCACTCCATCTTAACAATCATCTGTGAGTTCACATCTCAATCTACAGTCAGTTTGTTTTTGTTTTTATGTAAACTATCTATTATTTTTGAGACTGTTCATAATGTGAGGTTGCTGGATTAATTTTTCTATAATATTGATTATACTTGATGGAATAGAAAATAAATTTAATATATATATTTTATCGCTTGAATAAAATATAGTCATTAATTTTAATTTGATTATTTTAACTGAATTTTGAACTCTTATGTTAAAATTATAATAATTACAATGTCAAATGTATTATTTTTTCCAAAATTTATATCTATATTAAATTCAACAAGATAGTAAATAAAAAGAAAATATATATATAATTACAAAAAGGGTCATCCTAACTAGTTCTATAAAGACACTCTTTAAGAATTTCAAATAAAAAAATATATTTTTTTTAAATTAATTATTTTATCTCAAATATATTAAATATATACATTTTATATATATATATATATATATATATATATATATATATATATATATATATATATATATATATATATTATATATATATATATATATATATATATATATATATATATATATATATATATATATATATATATATATATATATATATATATATATAAGTTTTGGGATTTAGAGTGTTACACACAACCCTTAACATAACAAGAAAGAAGCCAAAAGAAAATTCAACGGCCTCGTATTACACTTGCAATCCTCCTAACAATGAGAAATGTTGTTCCAAAAAGAGTTATACCAATCTCACAAAAGAACGTTGGTCGATCCTCCAAAAAAACTCACTGTAATTAACAACCACGACTCATAGTTGTTAGGATAACAAACATCATTGAATTCTCATTAATACGATTTACTAACATAAATAAAATTTAAAGAAAAATAAATAAATATTCAGTAGTTCAACCCGAAGAACAGCAAATGCAACCGATTTGACAACTAGTAATATCGATGATTGCTGTTGATAGCATTTTTTTTAAATCTCAAATGATCAGAATCAATGCTTTTGATACTGAAGTGGAAGAAACTCTTCCTTTTCCTCCAATGGAGTAGATAAAGGACAAGAAATTGTTTATCTTATTTGTTTTAACGGTGGTTCACTCGATCTTAACAATCATCTGTGAGTTCACATCTCAATCTACAGTCAGTTTGTTTTTGTTTTTATGTAAACTATCTATTATTTTTGAGACTGTTCAAAATGTGAGGTTGCAAGATTAATTTTTCTATAATATTGATTATACTTGATGGCATACAAAATAAATTTAATATATATATTTTATCGCTTGAATAAAATATAGTCATGATTTTTAATTTGATTATTTTAACTGAATTTTGAACTCTTATGTTAAAATTATAATAATTACAATGTCAAATGTATTATTTTTTCCAAAAGTTATATCTATATTAAATATAACAAGATAGTAAATAAAAAGAAAATATATATATAATTACAAAAAGGGTCATCCTAACTAGTTCTATAAAGACACTCTTTAAGAATTTCAAATAAAAAAAATATATTTTTTTTAAATTAATTATTTTTATCTCAAATATATTAAATATATACATTATATATATATATATATATTATATATATATATATATTATATATATATATATATATATAGATATATATATATATATATATATATATATAAGTTTTGGGATTTAGAGTGTTACACACAACCCTTAACATAAGAAGAGAGAAGCCAAAAGAAAATTCAAAGGCCTCGTATTACACTTGCAATCCACCTAACAATGAGAAATGTTGTTCCAAAAAGAGTTATACCAATCTCACAAAAGAGCGTTGGTCGATCCTCCCAAAAAAACTTACTATAATTAACAACCACGACTCATAGTTGTTAGGATAACAAACATCATTGAATTCTCATTAATACGATTTACTAACATAAATAAAATTTAAAGAAAAATAAATAAATATTCAGTAGTTCAACCCGAAGAACAGCAAATGCAACCGATTTGACAACTAGTAATATCGATGATTGTTGTTGATAGCATTTTTTTTAAATCTCAAATGATCAGAATCAATGCTTTTGATACTGAAGTGGAAGAAACTCTTCCTCATCCTCCAATGGAGTAGATAAAGGACAAGAAATTGTTTATCTTATTTGTTTTAACGGTGGTTCACTCGATCTTAACAATCATCTGTGAGTTCACATCTCAATCTACAGTCAGTTTGTTTTTGTTTTTATGTAAACTATCTATTATTTTTGAGACTGTTCAAAATGTGAGGTTGCAAGATTAATTTTTCTATAATATTGATTATACTTGATGGCATAGAATATAAATTTAATATATATATTTTATCGCTTGAATAAAATATAGTCATGATTTTTAATTTGATTATTTTAACTGAATTTTGAACTCTTATTTTAAAATTATAATAATTACAATGTCAAATGTATTATTTTTCCAAAATTTATATCTATATTAATATAACAAGATAGTAAATAAAAATAAAATATATATATATATATATATATATATTATATATATATATATATATATATATATATAAGTTTTGGGATTTAGAGTGTTACACAAACCCTTAACATAAGAAGAGAGAAGCCAAACAAAATTCAAAGGCCTCGTATTACACTTGCAATCCACCTAACAATGAGAAATGTTGTTCCAAAAAGAGTTATACCAATCTCACAAAAGAACGTTGGTCGATCCTCCCAAAAAAACTTACTATAATTAACAACCACGACTCATAGTTGTTAGGATAACAAACATCATTGAATTCTCATTAATAGGATTTACTAACATAAAAAAAATTTAAAGAAAAATAAATAAATATTCAGTAGTTCAACCGAAGAACAGGAAATGCAACCGATTTGACAACTAGTAATATCGACGATTGCTGTTGATAGCATTTTTTTTAAAACTCAAATGATCAGAATCAATGCTTTTGATACTGAAGTGGAAGAAACTCTTCCTCATCCTCCAATGGAGTAGATGAAGGACAAGAAATTGTTTATCTTATTTGTTTTAACGGTGGTTCACTCCATCTTAACAATCATCTGTGAGTTCACATCTCAATCTACAGTCAGTTTGTTTTGTTTTTATGTAAACTATCTATTATTTTGAGACTGTTCATAATGTGAGGTTGCTGGATTAATTTTTCTATAATATTGATTATACTTGATGGCATAGAAAATAAATTTAATAATATATTTTATCGCTTGAATAAAATATAGTCATGATTTTTAATTTGATTATTTTAACTGAATTTTGAACTCTTATGTTAAAATTATAATAATTACAATGTCAAATGTATTATTTTTTCCAAAATTTATATCTATATTAAATTAACAAGATAGTAAATAAAAAGAAAATATATATATAATTACAAAAAGGGTCATCCTAACTAGTTCTATAAAGACACTCTTTAAGAATTTCAAATAAAAAAATATATTTTTTTAAATTATTATTTTATCTCAAATATATTAAATATATATTTTATAATATATATATATATATATATATAATATATATATATATATATATATAATATATATATATATATATATATATATATATATATATATATATATATATATATATATATATATATATATATATATATATATATATATATATATATATATAGTTTTGGGATTTAGAGTGTTACACACAACCCTTAACATAACAAGAAAGAAGCCAAAAGAAAATTCAAAGGCCTCGTATTACACTTGCAATCCTCCTAACAATGAGAAATGTTGTTCCAAAAAGAGTTATACCAATCTCACAAAAGAGCGTTGGTCGATCCTCCCAAAAAAACTTACTATAATTAACAACCACGACTCATAGTTGTTAGGATAACAAACATCATTGAATTCTCATTAATACGATTTACTAACAAAAATAAAATTTAAAGAAAAATAAATAAATATTCAGTAGTTCAACCCGAAGAACAGCAAATGCAACCGATTTGACAACTAGTAATATCGACGATTGCTGTTGATAGCATTTTTTTTAAAACTCAAATGATCAGAATCAATGCTTTTGATACTGAAGTGGAAGAAACTCTTCCTCATCCTCCAATGGAGTAGATGAAGGACAAGAAATAGTTTATCTTATTTGTTTTAACGGTGGTTCACTCCATCTTAACAATCATCTGTAAGTTCACATCTCAATCTACAGTCAGTTTGTTTTTGTTTTTATGCAAACTATCTATTATTTTTTAGACGGTTTATAATGTGAGGTTGCTGGATTAATTTTTCTATAATATTGATTATATTTGATGGCATAGAAAATAAATTTAATAGATATATTTTATTGCTTGAATAAAATATAGTCATGATTTTAAATTTTATTATTTTAACTGAATTTTGAACTCTTATTTTAAAATTATAATAATTATAATGTCAAATGTATTATTTTTTTCCAAAAGTTATATCTATATTAAATATAACAAGATAGTAAATAGAAAGAAAAAATTATATATAATTACAAAATGGGTCAGCCTAACTAGTGCTATAAAGACACTCTTAAGAATTTCAAATAAAAAGTATATTTTTTTAAAATTATTTTTTAATCTCAAATATATTAAATATATACATTTAAATATATATATATATATATATATATATATATATATATATATATATATATATATATATATATATAAAAGTTTTGGGATTTAGTGTGTTACACACAACCCTTAACATAAGAAGAAAGAAGCCAAAAGAAAATTCAAAGGCCTCGTATTACACTTGCAATCCTCCTAACAATGAGAAATGTTGTTCCAAAAGAGTGATACCAATCTCACAAAAGAGCGTTGGTCGATCCTCCTAAAAAAACTTACTACAATTAACAACCACGACTCATAGTTGTTAGGATAACAAACATCATTGAATTCTCATTAATAGGATTTACTAACATAAATAAAATTTAAAGAAAAATAAATAAATATTCAGTAGTTCAACCGAAGAACAGCAAATGCAACAGATTTGACAACTAATAATATCGACGATTGGTGTTGATAGCATTTTATTTAAATCTCAAATGATCAGAATCAATGATTTTGATACTGAAGTGGAAGAAACTCTTCCTCATCCTCCAATGGAGTAGATGAAGGACAAGAAATTGTTTATCTTATTTGTTTTAACGGTGGTTCGCTCGATCTTAACAATCATCTGCGAGTTCACATCTCAATCTACCGTTAGTTTATTTTTGTTTTTATGCAAACTATCTATTATTTTTTAGACTGTTTATAATGTGAGGTTGCTAGATTAATTTTTCTATAATATTGATTATATTAGATGGCACAAAAAATAAATTTAATAGATATATTTTATCGCTTGAATAAAATATAGTCATGATTTTAAATTTTATTATTTTAACTGAATTTTGAACTCTTATTTTAAAATTATATTAATTACAATGTCAAATGTATTACTTTTTTCCAAAAGGTATATCTATATTAAATATAACAAGACAGTAAATAGAAAGAAAAAATTATATATAATTACAAAATGGGTCATCCTAACTAGTGCTATAAAGACACTCTTTAAGAATTTCAAATAAAAAAGTATATTTTTTTAAAATTATTTATTTTAATCTCAAATATATTAAATATATACATTTATATATATATATATATATATATATATATATATATATATATATATATATATATATATATAAGTTTTGGGATTTAGAGTGTTACACACAACCCTTAACATAAGAAGAAAGAAGCCAAAAGAAAATTCAAAGGCCTCGTATTACACTTGCAATCCTCCTAACAATGAGAAATGTTGTTCCAAAAAGAGTTATACCAATCTCACAAAAGAGCGTTGGTCGATCCTCCTAAAAAAACTTACTACAATTAACAACCACGACTCATAGTTGTTAGGATAACAAACATCATTGAATTCTCATTAATAGGATTTACTAACATAAATAAATATTAAAGAAAAATAAATAAATATTCTGTTGTTCAACCTGAAGAACAGCAAATGCAACCGATTTGACAACTAATAATATCGACGATTGGTGTTGATAGCATTTTTTTAAAATCTCAAATGATCAGAATCAATGCTTTTGATACTGAAGTGGAAGAAACTCTTCCTCATCCTCCAATGGAGTAGATGAAGGACAAGAAATTGTTTATCTTATTTGTTTTAACGGTGGTTCGCTCGATCTTAACAATCATCTGCGAGTTCACATCTCAATCTACCGTTAGTTTATTTTTGTTTTTATGCAAACTATCTATTATTTTTTAGACGGTTTATAATGTGAGGTTGCTAGATTAATTTTTCTATAATATTGATTATATTTGATGGCATAAAAAATAAATTTAATAGATATATTTTATCGCTTGAATAAAATATAGTCATGATTTTAAATTTTATTATTTTAACTGAATTTTGAACTCTTATTTTAAAATTATATTAATTACAATGTCAAATGTATTACTTTTTTCCAAAAGTTATATCTATATTAAATATAACAAGATAGTAAATAGAAAGAAAAAATTATATATAATTACAAAATGGGTCATCCTAACTAGTGCTATAAAGACACTCTTTAAGAATTTCAAATAAAAAAGTATATTTTTTAAAATTATTTATTTTAATCTCAAATATATTAAATATATACATTATATATATATATATATATATATATATATATATATATATATATATATATATATATATATATATATATATATATATATATATATATATATATATATATATAAGTTTTGGGATTTAGAGTGTTACACACAACCCTTAACATAAGAAGAAAGAAGCCAAAAGAAAATTCAAAGGCCTCGTATTACACTTGCAATCCTCCTAACAATGAGAAATGTTGTTCCAAAAAGAGTTATACCAATCTCACAAAAGAGCGTTGGTCGATCCTCCCAAAAAAACTTACTATATTAACAACCACGACTCATAGTTGTTAGGATAAAAAACATCATTGAATTCTCATTAATAGGATTTACTAACATAAATAAAATTAAATGAAAAATAAATAAATATTCTGTTGTTCAACCTGAAGAACAGCAAATGCAACCGATTTGACAACTAATAATATCGACGATTGGTGTTGATAGCATTTTTTTAAAATCTCAAATGATCAGAATCAATGCTTTTGATACTGAAGTGGAAGAAACTCTTCCTCATCCTCCAATGGAGTAGATGAAGGACAAGAAATTGTTTATCTTATTTGTTTTAACGGTGGTTCACTCGATCTTAACAATCATCTGTGAGTTCACATCTCAATCTACCGTTAGTTTATTTTTGTTTTTATGCAAACTATCTATTATTTTTTAGACGGTTTATAATGTGAGGTTGCTAGATTAATTTTCTATAATATTGATTATATTTGATGGCATAGAAAATAAATTTAATAGATATATTTTATCGCTTGAATAAAATATAGTCATGATTTTAAATTTTATTATTTTAACTGAATTTTGAACTCTTATTTTAAAATTATATAAATTACAATGTCAAATGTATTACTTTTTTCCAAAAGTTATATCTATATTAAATATAACAAGATAGTAAATAGAAAGTAAAAATTATATATCATTACAAAATGGGTCATCCTAACTAGTGCTATAAAGACACTCTTTAAGAATTTCAAATAAAAAAGTATTTTTTTAAAATTATTTATTTTAATCTCAAATATATTAAATATATACATTTTAAATATATATATATATATATATATATATATATATATATATATATATATATATATATATATATAAGTTTTGGGATTTAGTGTGTTACACACAACCCTTAACATAAGAAGAAAGAAGCCAAAAGAAAATTCAGAGGCCTCGTATTACACTTGCAATCCTCCTAACAATAAGAAATGTTGTTCCAAAAAGAGTTATACCAATCTCACAAAAGAGCGTTGGTCGATCCTCCCAAAAAAACTTACTATAATTAACAACCACGACTCATAGTTGTTAGGATAACAAACATCATTGAATTCTCATTAATAGGATTTACTAACATAAATAAATTTTAAAGAAAAATAAATAAATATTCAGTAGTTCAACCTGAAGAACAGCAAATGCAACCGATTTGACAACTAATAATATCGACGATTGGTGTTGATAGCATTTTTTTAAATCTCAAATGATCAGAATCAATGCTTTTGATACTGAAGTGGAAGAAACTCTTCCTCATCCTCCAATGGAGTAGATGAAGGACAAGAAATTGTTTATCTTATTTGTTTTAACGGTGGTTCACTCGATCTTAACAATCATCTGTGAGTTCACATCTCAATCTACCGTTAGTTTATTTTTGTTTTTATGCAAACTATCTATTATTTTTTAGACGGTTTATAATGTGAGGTTGCTAGATTAATTTTTCTATAATATTGATTATATTTGATGGCATAGAAAATAAATTTAATAGATATATTTTATCGCTTGAATAAAATATAGTCATGATTTTAAATTTTATTATTTTAACTGAATTTTGAACTCTTATTTTAAAATTATAATAATTACAATGTCAAATGTATTATTTTTTCCAAAAGTTATATCTATATTAAATATAACAAGATAGTAAATAGAAAGAAAAAATTATATATAATTACAAAATGGGTCATCCTAACTAGTGCTATAAAGACACTCTTTAAGAATTTCAAATAAAAAAGTATATTTTTTAAAATTATTTATTTTAATCTCAATATATTAAATATATACATTTTAAATATATATATATATATATATATATATATATATATATATATATATATATATATATATATATATATATATATATATATATATATATATATATATATATATATATATATATATATATATATAAGTTTTGGGATTTAGAGTGTTACACACAACCCTTAACATAAGAAGAAAGAAGCCAAAAGAAAATTCAAAGGCCTCGTATTACACTTGCAATCCTCCTAACAATGAGAAATGTTGTTCCAAAAAGAGTTATACCAATCTCACAAAAGAGCGTTGGTCGATCCTCCCAAAAAAACTTACTATAATTAACAACCACGACTCATAGTTGTTAGGATAACAAACATCATTGAATTCTCATTAATAGGATTTACTAACATAAATAAAATTTAAAGAAAAATAAATAAATATTCAGTAGTTCAACCTGAAGAACAGCAAATGCAACCGATTTGACAACTAATAATATCGACGATTGGTGTTGATAGCATTTTTTTAAAATCTCAAATGATCAGAATCAATGCTTTTGATACTGAAGTGGAAGAAACTCTTCCTCATCCTCCAATGGAGTAGATGAAGGACAAGAAATTGTTTATCTTATTTGTTTTAACGGTGGTTCACTCGATCTTAACAATCATCTGTGAGTTCACATCTCAATCTACCGTTAGTTTATTTTTGTTTTTATGCAAACTATCTATTATTTTTTAGACGGTTTATAATGTGAGGTTGCTAGATTAATTTTTCTATAATATTGATTATATTTGATGGCATAGAAAATAAATTTAATAGATATATTTTATCGCTTGAATAAAATATAGTCATGATTTTAAATTTTATTATTTTAACTGAATTTTGAACTCTTATTTTAAAATTATAATGTCAAATGTATTATTTTTTTCCAAAAGTTATATCTATATTAAATATAACAAGATAGTAAATAGAAAGAAAAAATTATATATAATTACAAAATGGGTCATCCTAACTAGTGCTATAAAGACACTCTTTAAGAATTTCAAATAAAAAAGTATATTTTTTTAAAATTATTTATTTTAATCTCAAATATATTAAATATATACATTTTAAATATATATATATATATATATATATATATATATATATATATATATATATATATATATATATATATATATATATATATATATATATATATATATATATATATATAAGTTTTGGGATTTAGAGTGTTACACACAACCCTTAACATAAGAAGAAAGAAGCCAAAAGAAAATTCAAAGGCCTCGTATTACACTTGCAATCCTCCTAACAATGAGAAATGTTGTTCCAAAAAGAGTTATACCAATCTCACAAAAGAGCGTTGGTCGATCCTCCTAAAAAAACTTACTACAATTAACAACCACGACTCATAGTTGTTAGGATAACAAACATCATTGAATTCTCATTAATAGGATTTACTAACATAAATAAAATTAAAGAAAAATAAATAAATATTCAGTAGTTCAACCTGAAGAACAGCAAATGCAACCGATTTGACAACTAATAATATCGACGATTGGTGTTGATAGCATTTTTTTAAAATCTCAAATGATCAGAATCAATGCTTTTGATACTGAAGTGGAAGAAACTCTTCCTCATCCTCCAATGGAGTAGATGAAGGACAAGAAATTGTTTATCTTATTTGTTTTAACGGTGGTTCACTCGATCTTAACAATCATCTGTGAGTTCACATCTCAATCTACCGTTAGTTTATTTTTGTTTTTATGCAAACTATCTATTATTTTTTAGACGGTTTATAATGTGAGGTTGCTAGATTAATTTTTCTATAATATTGATTATATTTGATGGCATAGAAAATAAATTTAATAGATATATTTTATCGCTTGAATAAAATATAGTCATGATTTTAAATTTTATTATTTTAACTGAATTTTGAACTCTTATTTTAAAATTATAATGTCAAATGTATTATTTTTTTCCAAAAGTTATATCTATATTAAATATAACAAGATAGTAAATAGAAAGAAAAAATTATATATAATTACAAAATGGGTCATCCTAACTAGTGCTATAAAGACACTCTTTAAGAATTTCAAATAAAAAAGTATATTTTTTTAAAATTATTTATTTTAATCTCAAATATATTAAATATATACATTTTAAATATATATATATATATATATATATATATATATATATATATATTATATATATATATATATATATATATATATATATATATATATATAAGTTTTGGGATTTAGAGTGTTACACACAACCCTTAACATAAGAAGAAAGAAGCCAAAAGAAAATTCAAAGGCCTCGTATTACACTTGCAATCCTCCTAACAATGAGAAATGTTGTTCCAAAAAGAGTTATACCAATCTCACAAAAGAGCGTTGGTCGATCCTCCCAAAAAAACTTACTATAATTAACAACCACGACTCATAGTTGTTAGGATAACAAACATCATTGAATTCTCATTAATAGGATTTACTAACATAAATAAAATTTAAAGAAAAATAAATAAATATTCAGTAGTTCAACCTGAAGAACAGCAAATGCAACCGATTTGACAACTAATAATATCGACGATTGGTGTTGATAGCATTTTTTTAAATCTCAAATGATCAGAATCAATGCTTTTGATACTGAAGTGGAAGAAACTCTTCCTCATCCTCCAATGGAGTAGATGAAGGACAAGAAATTGTTTATCTTATTTGTTTTAACGGTGGTTCACTCGATCTTAACAATCATCTGTGAGTTCACATCTCAATCTACCGTTAGTTTATTTTTGTTTTTATGCAAACTATCTATTATTTTTAGACGGTTTATAATGTGAGGTTGCTAGATTAATTTTCTATAATATTGATTATATTTGATGGCATAGAAAATAAATTTAATAGATATATTTTATCGCTTGAATAAAATATAGTCATGATTTTAAATTTTATTATTTTAACTGAATTTTGAACTCTTATTTTAAAATTATAAT
>NW_026112439.1:105000-122500 GCF_024323335.1 Lathyrus oleraceus
ATTAATTTTTCTATAATATTGATTATATTTGATGGCATAGAAAATAAATTTAATAGATATATTTTATCGCTTGAATAAAATATAGTCATGATTTTAAATTTTATTATTTTAACTGAATTTTGAACTCTTATTTTAAAATTATAATAATTACAATGTCAAATGTATTATTTTTTCCAAAAGTTATATCTATATTAAATATAACAAGATAGTAAATAGAAAGAAAAAATTATATATAATTACAAAATGGGTCATCCTAACTAGTGCTATAAAGACACTCTTTAAGAATTTCAAATAAAAAAGTATATTTTTTTAAAATTATTTATTTTAATCTCAAATATATTAAATATATACATTTATAATATATATATATATATATATATATATATATATATATATATATATATATATATAAGTTTTGGGATTTAGAGTGTTACACACAACCCTTAACATAAGAAGAAAGAAGCCAAAAGAAAATTCAAAGGCCTCGTATTACACTTGCAATCCTCCTAACAATGAGAAATGTTGTTCCAAAAAGAGTTATACCAATCTCACAAAAGAGCGTTGGTCGATCCTCCCAAAAAAACTTACTATAATTAACAACCACGACTCATAGTTGTTAGGATAACAAACATCATTGAATTCTCATTAATAGGATTTACTAACATAAATAAAATTTAAAGAAAAATAAATAAATATTCAGTAGTTCAACCTGAAGAACAGCAAATGCAACCGATTTGACAACTAATAATATCGACGATTGGTGTTGATAGCATTTTTTTAAATCTCAAATGATCAGAATCAATGCTTTTGATACTGAAGTGGAAGAAACTCTTCCTCATCCTCCAATGGAGTAGATGAAGGACAAGAAATTGTTTATCTTATTTGTTTTAACGGTGGTTCACTCGATCTTAACAATCATCTGTGAGTTCACATCTCAATCTACCGTTAGTTTATTTTTGTTTTTATGCAAACTATCTATTATTTTTTAGACGGTTTATAATGTGAGGTTGCTAGATTAATTTTTCTAATATTGATTATATTTGATGGCATAGAAAATAAATTTAATAGATATATTTTATCGCTTGAATAAAATATAGTCATGATTTTAAATTTTATTATTTTAACTGAATTTTGAACTCTTATTTTAAAATTATAATAATTACAATGTCAAATGTATTATTTTTTTCCAAAAGTTATATCTATATTAAATATAACAAGATAGTAAATAGAAAGAAAAAATTATATATAATTACAAAATGGGTCATCCTAACTAGTGCTATAAAGACACTCTTTAAGAATTTCAAATAAAAAAGTATATTTTTTTAAAATTATTTATTTTAATCTCAAATATATTAAATATATACATTTTAAATATATATATATATATATATATATATATATATATATATATATATATATATATAAGTTTTGGGATTTAGAGTGTTACACACAACCCTTAACATAAGAAGAAAGAAGCCAAAAGAAAATTCAAAGGCCTCGTATTACACTTGCAATCCTCCTAACAATGAGAAATGTTGTTCCAAAAAGAGTTATACCAATCTCACAAAAGAGCGTTGGTCGATCCTCCCAAAAAAACTTACTATAATTAACAACCACGACTCATAGTTGTTAGGATAACAAACATCATTGAATTCTCATTAATAGGATTTACTAACATAAATAAAATTTAAAGAAAAATAAATAAATATTCAGTAGTTCAACCTGAAGAACAGCAAATGCAACCGATTTGACAACTAATAATATCGACGATTGGTGTTGATAGCATTTTTTTAAAATCTCAAATGATCAGAATCAATGCTTTTGATACTGAAGTGGAAGAAACTCTTCCTCATCCTCCAATGGAGTAGATGAAGGACAAGAAATTGTTTATCTTATTTGTTTTAACGGTGGTTCACTCGATCTTAACAATCATCTGTGAGTTCACATCTCAATCTACCGTTAGTTTATTTTTGTTTTTATGCAAACTATCTATTATTTTTTAGACGGTTTATAATGTGAGGTTGCTAGATTAATTTTTCTATAATATTGATTATATTTGATGGCATAGAAAATAAATTTAATAGATATATTTTATCGCTTGAATAAAATATAGTCATGATTTTAAATTTTATTATTTTAACTGAATTTTGAACTCTTATTTTAAAATATATAATTACAATGTCAAATGTATTATTTTTTTCCAAAAGTTATATCTATATTAAATATAACAAGATAGTAAATAGAAAGAAAAAATTATATATAATTACAAAATGGGTCATCCTAACTAGTGCTATAAAGACACTCTTTAAGAATTTCAAATAAAAAAGTATATTTTTTTAAAATTATTTATTTTAATCTCAAATATATTAAATATATACATTTAAATATATATATATATATATATATATATATATATATATATATATATATATATATATATATATATATATATATATATATATATATATATATATATATATATATATATATATATATAAGTTTTGGGATTTAGAGTGTTACACACAACCCTTAACATAAGAAGAAAGAAGCCAAAAGAAAATTCAAAGGCCTCGTATTACACTTGCAATCCTCCTAACAATGAGAAATGTTGTTCCAAAAAGAGTTATACCAATCTCACAAAAGAGCGTTGGTCGATCCTCCCAAAAAAACTTACTATAATTAACAACCACGACTCATATTTGTTAGGATAACAAACATCATTGAATTCTCATTAATAGGATTTAGTAACATAAATAAAATTTAAAGAAAAATAAATAAGTATTCAGTAGTTCAACCTGAAGAACAACAAATGCAACCAATTTGACAACTAATAATATCGACGATTGGTGTTGATAGCATTTTTTTAAAATCTCAAATGATCAGAATCAATGCTTTTGATACTGAAGTGGAAGAAACTCTTCCTCATCCTCCAATGGAGTAGATGAAGGACAAGAAATTGTTTATCTTATTTGTTTTAACGGTGGTTCACTCGATCTTATTTATTTCCAAAAGTTATATCTATATTAAATATAACAAGATAGTAAATAGAATAAAAAAAATTATATATAATACAAAATGGGTCATCCTAACTAGTGCTATAAAGACACTCTTTAAGAATTTCAAATAAAAAAGTATATTTTTTTAAAATTATTATTTTAATCTCAAATATATTAAATATATACATTTTAAATATAATATATATATATATATATATATATATAGATATATATATAAATATATATATATATATATATATATATATTTATATATATATATATATATATATATATATATATATATATATATAAGTTTTGGGATTTAGAGTGTTACACACAACCCTTAACATAAGAAGAAAGAAGCCAAAAGAAAATTCAAAGGCCTCGTATTACACTTGCAATCCTCCTAACAATGAGAAATGTTGTTCCAAAAAGAGTTATACCAATCTCACAAAAGAGCGTTGGTCGATCCTCCCAAAAAAACTTACTATAATTAACAACCACGACTCATAGTTGTTAGGATAACAAACATCATTGAATTCTCATTAATAGGATTTACTAACATAAATAAAATTTAAAGAAAAATAAATAAATATTCAGTAGTTCAACCTGAAGAACAGCAAATGCAACCGATTTGACAACTAATAATATCGACGATTGGTGTTGATAGCATTTTTTTAAATCTCAAATGATCAGAATCAATGCTTTTGATACTGAAGTGGAAGAAACTCTTCCTCATCCTCCAATGGAGTAGATGAAGGACAAGAAATTGTTTATCTTATTTGTTTTAACGGTGGTTCACTCGATCTTAACAATCATCTGTGAGTTCACATCTCAATCTACCGTTAGTTTATTTTTGTTTTTATGCAAACTATCTATTATTTTTTAGACGGTTTATAATGTGAGGTTGCTAGATTAATTTTTCTATAATATTGATTATATTTGATGGCATAGAAAATAAATTTAATAGATATATTTTATCGCTTGAATAAAATATAGTCATGATTTTAAATTTTATTATTTTAACTGAATTTTGAACTCTTATTTTAAAATTATAATAATTACAATGTCAAATGTATTATTTTTTTCCAAAAGTTATATCTATATTAAATATAACAAGATAGTAAATAGAAAGAAAAAATTATATATAATTACAAAATGGGTCATCCTAACTAGTGCTATAAAGACACTCTTTAAGAATTTCAAATAAAAAAGTATATTTTTTTAAATTATTTATTTTAATCTCAAATATATTAAATATATACATTTTAAATATATATATATATATATATATATATATATAGATATATATATATATATATATATATATATATATATATATATATATATATATATATATATATATATATATATATATATATATATATATATATATATATATATATAAGTTTGGGATTTAGAGTGTTACACACAACCCTTAACATAAGAAGAAAGAAGCCAAAAGAAAATTCAAAGGCCTCGTATTACACTTGCAATCCTCCTAACAATGAGAAATGTTGTTCCAAAAAGAGTTATACCAATCTCACAAAAGAGCGTTGGTCGATCCTCCCAAAAAAACTTACTATAATTAACAACCACGACTCATAGTTGTTAGGATAACAAACATCATTGAATTCTCATTAATAGGATTTACTAACATAAATAAAATTTAAAGAAAAATAAATAAATATTCAGTAGTTCAACCTGAAGAACAGCAAATGCAACCGATTTGACAACTAATAATATCGACGATTGGTGTTGATAGCATTTTTTAAAATCTCAAATGATCAGAATCAATGCTTTTGATACTGAAGTGGAAGAAACTCTTCCTCATCCTCCAATGGAGTAGATGAAGGACAAGAAATTGTTTATCTTATTTGTTTTAACGGTGGTTCACTCGATCTTAACAATCATCTGTGAGTTCACATCTCAATCTACCGTTAGTTTATTTTTGTTTTTATGCAAACTATCTATTATTTTTAGACGGTTTATAATGTGAGGTTGCTAGATTAATTTTTCTATAATTGATTATATTTGATGGCATAGAAAATAAATTTAATAGATATATTTATCGCTTGAATAAAATATAGTCATGATTTTAAATTTTATTATTTTAACTGAATTTTGAACTCTTATTTTAAAATTATAATAATTACAATGTCAAATGTATTTTTTTTTCCAAAAGTTATATCTATATTAAATATAACAAGATAGTAAATAGAAAGAAAAAATTATATATAATTACAAAATGGGTCATCCTAACTAGTGCTATAAAGACACTCTTTAAGAATTTCAAATAAAAAAGTATATTTTTTAAAATTATTTATTTAATCTCAAATATATTAAATATATACATTTTAAATATATATATATATATATATATATATATATATATATATATATATATATATATATATATATATATATATATATATATATATATATATATATATAAGTTTTGGGATTTAGAGTGTTACACACAACCCTTAACATAAGAAGAAAGAAGCCAAAAGAAAATTCAAAGGCCTCGTATTACACTTGCAATCCTCCTAACAATGAGAAATGTTGTTCCAAAAAGAGTTATACCAATCTCACAAAAGAGCGTTGGTCGATCCTCCCAAAAAAACTTACTATAATTAACAACCACGACTCATAGTTGTTAGGATAACAAACATCATTGAATTCTCATTAATAGGATTTACTAACATAAATAAAATTTAAAGAAAAATAAATAAATATTCAGTAGTTCAACCTGAAGAACAGCAAATGCAACCGATTTGACAACTAATAATATCGACGATTGGTGTTGATAGCATTTTTTTAAATCTCAAATGATCAGAATCAATGCTTTTGATACTGAAGTGGAAGAAACTCTTCCTCATCCTCCAATGGAGTAGATGAAGGACAAGAAATTGTTTATCTTATTTGTTTTAACGGTGGTTCACTCGATCTTAACAATCATCTGTGAGTTCACATCTCAATCTACCGTTAGTTTATTTTTGTTTTTATGCAAACTATCTATTATTTTTTAGACGGTTTATAATGTGAGGTTGCTAGATTAATTTTTCTATAATATTGATTATATTTGATGGCATAGAAAATAAATTTAATAGATATATTTTATCGCTTGAATAAAATATAGTCATGATTTTAAATTTTATTATTTTAACTGAATTTTGAACTCTTATTTTAAAATTATATAAATTACAATGTCAAATGTATTATTTTTTTCCAAAAGTTATATCTATATTAAATATAACAAGATAGTAAATAGAAAGAAAAAATTATATATAATTACAAAATGGGTCATCCTAACTAGTGCTATAAAGACACTCTTTAAGAATTTCAAATAAAAAAGTATATTTTTTAAAATTATTATTTTAATCTCAAATATATTAAATATATACATTTTAAATATATATATATATATATATATATATATATATATATATATATATATATATATATATATATATATATATATATATATATATATATATATATATATATATATATATATAAGTTTGGGATTTAGAGTGTTACACACAACCCTTAACATAAGAAGAAAGAAGCCAAAAGAAAATTCAAAGGCCTCGTATTACACTTGCAATCCTCCTAACAATGAGAAATGTTGTTCCAAAAAGAGTTATACCAATCTCACAAAAGAGCGTTGGTCGATCCTCCCAAAAAAACTTACTATAATTAACAACCACGACTCATAGTTGTTAGGATAACAAACATCATTGAATTCTCATTAATAGGATTTACTAACATAAATAAAATTTAAAGAAAAATAAATAAATATTCAGTAGTTCAACCTGAAGAACAGCAAATGCAACCGATTTGACAACTAATAATATCGACGATTGGTGTTGATAGCATTTTTTTAAATCTCAAATGATCAGAATCAATGCTTTTGATACTGAAGTGGAAGAAACTCTTCCTCATCCTCCAATGGAGTAGATGAAGGACAAGAAATTGTTTATCTTATTTGTTTTAACGGTGGTTCACTCGATCTTAACAATCATCTGTGAGTTCACATCTCAATCTACCGTTAGTTTATTTTTGTTTTTATGCAAACTATCTATTATTTTTTAGACGGTTTATAATGTGAGGTTGCTAGATTAATTTTTCTATAATATTGATTATATTTGATGGCATAGAAAATAAATTTAATAGATATATTTTATCGCTTGAATAAAATATAGTCATGATTTTAAATTTTATTATTTTAACTGAATTTTGAACTCTTATTTTAAAATTATATAAATTACAATGTCAAATGTATTACTTTTTTCCAAAAGTTATATCTATATTAAATATAACAAGATAGTAAATAGAAAGAAAAAATTATATATAATTACAAAATGGGTCATCCTAACTAGTGCTATAAAGACACTCTTTAAGAATTTCAAATAAAAAAGTATATTTTTTAAAATTATTATTTTAATCTCAAATATATTAAATATATACATTTAAATATATATATATATATATATATATATATATATATATATATATATATATATATATATATATATATATATATATATATATATATATATATATATATATATATATATATATATATATATATATATATATAAGTTTTGGGATTTAGAGTGTTACACACAACCTTAACATAAGAAGAAAGAAGCCAAAAGAAAATTCAAAGGCCTCGTATTACACTTGCAATCCTCCTAACAATGAGAAATGTTGTTCCAAAAAGAGTTATACCAATCTCACAAAAGAGCGTTGGTCGATCCTCCCAAAAAAACTTACTATAATTAACAACCACGACTCATAGTTGTTAGGATAACAAACATCATTGAATTCTCATTAATAGGATTTACTAACATAAATAAAATTTAAAGAAAAATAAATAAATATTCAGTAGTTCAACCTGAAGAACAGCAAATGCAACCGATTTGACAACTAATAATATCGACGATTGGTGTTGATAGCATTTTTTTAAAATCTCAAATGATCAGAATCAATGCTTTTGATACTGAAGTGGAAGAAACTCTTCCTCATCCTCCAATGGAGTAGATGAAGGACAAGAAATTGTTTATCTTATTTGTTTTAACGGTGGTTCACTCGATCTTAACAATCATCTGTGAGTTCACATCTCAATCTACCGTTAGTTTATTTTTGTTTTTATGCAAACTATCTATTATTTTTTAGACGGTTTATAATGTGAGGTTGCTAGATTAATTTTTCTATAATATTGATTATATTTGATGGCATAGAAAATAAATTTAATAGATATATTTTATCGCTTGAATAAAATATAGTCATGATTTTAAATTTTATTATTTTAACTGAATTTTGAACTCTTATTTTAAAATTATAATAATTACAATGTCAAATGTATTATTTTTTTCCAAAAGTTATATCTATATTAAATATAACAAGATAGTAAATAGAAAGAAAAAATTATATATAATTACAAAATGGGTCATCCTAACTAGTGCTATAAAGACACTCTTTAAGAATTTCAAATAAAAAAGTATATTTTTTAAAATTATTTATTTTAATCTCAAATATATTAAATATATACATTTTATATATATATATATATATATATATATATATATATATATATATATATATATAAGTTTTGGGATTTAGAGTGTTACACACAACCCTTAACATAAGAAGAAAGAAGCCAAAAGAAAATTCAAAGGCCTCGTATTACACTTGCAATCCTCCTAACAATGAGAAATGTTGTTCCAAAAAGAGTTATACCAATCTCACAAAAGAGCGTTGGTCGATCCTCCCAAAAAAACTTACTATAATTAACAACCACGACTCATAGTTGTTAGGATAACAAACATCATTGAATTCTCATTAATAGGATTTACTAACATAAATAAAATTTAAAGAAAAATAAATAAATATTCAGTAGTTCAACCGAAGAACAGCAAATGCAACCGATTTGACAACTAATAATATCGACGATTGGTGTTGATAGCATTTTTTTAAATCTCAAATGATCAGAATCAATGCTTTTGATACTGAAGTGGAAGAAACTCTTCCTCATCCTCCAATGGAGTAGATGAAGGACAAGAAATTGTTTATCTTATTTGTTTTAACGGTGGTTCACTCGATCTTAACAATCATCTGTGAGTTCACATCTCAATCTACCGTTAGTTTATTTTTGTTTTTATGCAAACTATCTATTATTTTTTAGACGGTTTATAATGTGAGGTTGCTAGATTAATTTTTCTATAATATTGATTATATTTGATGGCATAGAAAATAAATTTAATAGATATATTTTATCGCTTGAATAAAATATAGTCATGATTTTAAATTTTATTATTTTAACTGAATTTTGAACTCTTATTTTAAAATTATAATAATTACAATGTCAAATGTATTATTTTTTTCCAAAAGTTATATTTATATTAAATATAACAAGATAGTAAATAGAAAGAAAAAATTATATATAATTACAAAATGGGTCATCCTAACTAGTGCTATAAAGACACTCTTTAAGAATTTCAAATAAAAAAGTATATTTTTTTAAAATTATTTATTTTAATCTCAAATATATTAAATATATACATTTTAATATATATATATATTATATATATATATATATATATATATATATATAATATATATATATATATATATATATATATATATATATATATATATATATATATATATATATATATATATATAAGTTTTGGGATTTAGTGTGTTACACACAACCCTTAACATAAGAAGAAAGAAGCCAAAAGAAATTTCAAAGGCCTCGTATTACACTTACAATCCTCCTAACAATGAGAAATGTTGTTCCAAAAAGAGTTATACCAATCTCACAAAAGAGCGTTGGTCGATCCTCCTAAAAAAACTTACTACAATTAACAACCACGACTCATAGTTGTTAGGATAACAAATATCATTGAATTCTCATTAATAGGATTTACTAACATAAATAAAATTTAAAGAAAAATAAATAAATATTCAGTTGTTCAACCTGAAGAACAGCAAATGCAACCGATTTGACAACTAATAATATCGACGATTGGTGTTGATAGCATTTTTTTAAAATCTCAAATGATCAGAATCAATGCTTTTGATACTGAAGTGGAAGAAACTCTTCCTCATCCTCCAATGGAGTAGATGAAGGACAAGAAATTGTTTATCTTATTTGTTTTAACGGTGGTTCACTCGATCTTAACAATCATCTGTGAGTTCACATCTCAATCTACCGTTAGTTTATTTTTGTTTTTATGCAAACTATCTATTATTTTTTAGACGGTTTATAATGTGAGGTTGCTAGATTAATTTTTCTATAATATTGATTATATTTGATGGCATAGAAAATAAATTTAATAGATATATTTTATCGCTTGAATAAAATATAGTCATGATTTTAAATTTTATTATTTTAACTGAATTTTGAACTCTTATTTTAAAATTATAATAATTACAATGTCAAATGTATTATTTTTTTCCAAAGTTATATCTATATTAAATATAACAAGATAGTAAATAGAAAGAAAAAATTATATATAATTACAAAATGGGTCATCCTAACTAGTGCTATAAAGACACTCTTTAAGAATTTCAAATAAAAAAGTATATTTTTTTATTAAAATATTATTTTAATCTCAAATATATTAAATATATACATTTAAATATATATATATATATATATATATATATATATATATATTATATATATATATAAATTTTGGGATTTAGTGTTACACACAACCCTTAACATAAGAAGAAAGAAGCCAAAAGAAAATTCAAAGGCCTCGTATTACACTTGCAATCCTCCTAACAATGAGAAATGTTGTTCCAAAAAGAGTTATACCAATCTCACAAAAGAGCGTTGGTCGATCCTCCTAAAAAAACTTACTACAATTAACAACCACGACTCATAGTTGTTAGGATAACAAACATCATTGAATTCTCATTAATAGGATTTACTAACATAAATAAAATTTAAAGAAAAATAAATAAATATTCAGTTGTTCAACCTGAAGAACAGCAAATGCAACCGATTTGACAACTAATAATATCGACGATTGGTGTTGATAGCATTTTTTTAAAATCTCAAATGATCAGAATCAATGCTTTTGATACTGAAGTGGAAGAAACTCTTCCTCATCCTCCAATGGAGTAGATGAAGGACAAGAAATTGTTTATCTTATTTGTTTTAACGGTGGTTCACTCGATCTTAACAATCATCTGTGAGTTCACATCTCAATCTACCGTTAGTTTATTTTTGTTTTTATGCAAACTATCTATTATTTTTTAGACGGTTTATAATGTGAGGTTGCTAGATTAATTTTTCTATAATATTGATTATATTTGATGGCATAGAAAATAAATTTAATAGATATATTTTATCGCTTGAATAAAATATAGTCATGATTTTAAATTTTATTATTTTAACTGAATTTTGAACTCTTATTTTAAAATTATAATAATTACAATGTCAAATGTATTATTTTTTTCCAAAAGTTATATCTATATTAAATATAACAAGATAGTAAATAGAAAGAAAAAATTATATATAATTACAAAATGGGTCATCCTAACTAGTGCTATAAAGACACTCTTTAAGAATTTCAAATAAAAAAGTATATTTTTTTAAAATTATTTATTTTAATCTCAAATATATTAAATATATACATTTTAATATATATATATATATATATATATATATATATATATATATATATATATATTATATATATATATATATATAATAAATTTTGGGATTTAGAGTGTTACACACAACCCTTAACATAAGAAGAAAGAAGCCAAAAGAAAATTCAAAGGCCTCGTATTACACTTGCAATCCTCCTAACAATGAGAAATGTTGTTCCAAAAAGAGTTATACCAATCTCACAAAAGAGCGTTGGTCGATCCTCCCAAAAAAACTTACTATAATTAACAACCACGACTCATAGTTGTTAGGATAACAAACATCATTGAATTCTCATTAATAGGATTTACTAACATAAATAAAATTTAAAGAAAAATAAATAAATATTCAGTAGTTCAACCTGAAGAACAGCAAATGCAACCGATTTGACAACTAATAATATCGACGATTGGTGTTGATAGCATTTTTTTAAAATCTCAAATGATCAGAATCAATGCTTTGATACTGAAGTGGAAGAAACTCTTCCTCATCCTCCAATGGAGTAGATGAAGGACAAGAAATTGTTTATCTTATTTGTTTTAACGGTGGTTCACTCGATCTTAACAATCATCTGTGAGTTCACATCTCAATCTACCGTTAGTTTATTTTTGTTTTTATGCAAACTATCTATTATTTTTTAGACGGTTTATAATGTGAGGTTGCTAGATTAATTTTTCTATAATATTGATTATATTTGATGGCATAGAAAATAAATTTAATAGATATATTTTATCGCTTGAATAAAATATAGTCATGATTTTAAATTTTATTATTTTAACTGAATTTTGAACTCTTATTTTAAAATTATAATAATTACAATGTCAAATGTATTATTTTTTTCCAAAAGTTATATCTATATTAAATATAACAAGATAGTAAATAGAAAGAAAAAATTATATATAATTACAAAATGGGTCATCCTAACTAGTGCTATAAAGACACTCTTTAAGAATTTCAAATAAAAAAGTATATTTTTTTAAAATTATTTATTTTAATCTCAAATATATTAAATATATACATTTTAAATATATATATATATATATATATATATATATATATATATATATATATATATATATATATATATAGTTTTGGGATTTAGTGTGTTACACACAACCCTTAACATAAGAAGAAAGAAGCCAAAAGAAAATTCAAAGGCCTCGTATTACACTTGCAATCCTCCTAACAATGAGAAATGTTGTTCCAAAAAGAGTTATACCAATCTCACAAAAGAGCGTTGGTCGATCCTCCCAAAAAAACTTACTATAATTAACAACCACGACTCATAGTTGTTAGGATAACAAACATCATTGAATTCTCATTAATAGGATTTACTAACATAAATAAAATTTAAAGAAAAATAAATAAATATTCAGTAGTTCAACCTGAAGAACAGCAAATGCAACCGATTTGACAACTAATAATATCGACGATTGGTGTTGATAGCATTTTTTTAAATCTCAAATGATCAGAATCAATGCTTTTGATACTGAAGTGGAAGAAACTCTTCCTCATCCTCCAATGGAGTAGATGAAGGACAAGAAATTGTTTATCTTATTTGTTTTAACGGTGGTTCACTCGATCTTAACAATCATCTGTGAGTTCACATCTCAATCTACCGTTAGTTTATTTTTGTTTTTATGCAAACTATCTATTATTTTTTAGACGGTTTATAATGTGAGGTTGCTAGATTAATTTTTCTATAATATTGATTATATTTGATGGCATAGAAAATAAATTTAATATATTTTATCGCTTGAATAAAATATAGTCATGATTTTAAATTTTATTATTTTAACTGAATTTTGAACTCTTATTTTAAAATTATAATAATTACAATGTCAAATGTATTATTTTTTCCAAAAGTTATATCTATATTAAATATAACAAGATAGTAAATAGAAAGAAAAAATTATATATAATTACAAAATGGGTCATCCTAACTAGTGCTATAAAGACACTCTTTAAGAATTTCAAATAAAAAAGTATATTTTTTAAAATTATTATTTTAATCTCAAATATATTAAATATATACATTTTAAATATATATATATATATATATATATATATATATATATATATATATATATATATATATATATATATATTTTGGGATTTAGAGTGTTACACACAACCCTTAACATAAGAAGAAAGAAGCCAAAAGAAAATTCAAAGGCCTCGTATTACACTTGCAATCCTCCTAACAATGAGAAATGTTGTTCCAAAAAGAGTTATACCAATCTCACAAAAGAGCGTTGGTCGATCCTCCCAAAAAAACTTACTATAATTAACAACCACGACTCATAGTTGTTAGGATAACAAACATCATTGAATTCTCATTAATAGGATTTACTAACATAAATAAAATTTAAAGAAAAATAAATAAATATTCAGTAGTTCAACCTGAAGAACAGCAAATGCAACCGATTTGACAACTAATAATATCGACGATTGGTGTTGATAGCATTTTTTTAAAATCTCAAATGATCAGAATCAATGCTTTTGATACTGAAGTGGAAGAAACTCTTCCTCATCCTCCAATGGAGTAGATGAAGGACAAGAAATTGTTTATCTTATTTGTTTTAACGGTGGTTCACTCGATCTTAACAATCATCTGTGAGTTCACATCTCAATCTACCGTTAGTTTATTTTTGTTTTTATGCAAACTATCTATTATTTTTTAGACGGTTTATAATGTGAGGTTGCTAGATTAATTTTTCTATAATATTGATTATATTTGATGGCATAGAAAATAAATTTAATAGATATATTTTATCGCTTGAATAAAATATAGTCATGATTTTAAATTTTATTATTTTAACTGAATTTTGAACTCTTATTTTAAAATTATAATAATTACAATGTCAAATGTATTATTTTTTTCCAAAAGTTATATCTATATTAAATATAACAAGATAGTAAATAGAAAGAAAAAATTATATATAATTACAAAATGGGTCATCCTAACTAGTGCTATAAAGACACTCTTTAAGAATTTCAAATAAAAAAGTATATTTTTTTAAAATTATTTATTTTAATCTCAAATATATTAAATATATATATTTAAATATAATATATATATATATATATATATATATATATATATATATATATATATATATATATATAGGTTTTGGGATTTAGAGTGTTACACACAACCCTTAACATAAGAAGAAAGAAGCCAAAAGAAAATTCAAAGGCCTCGTATTACACTTGCAATCCTCCTAACAATGAGAAATGTTGTTCCAAAAAGAGTTATACCAATCTCACAAAAGAGCGTTGGTCGATCCTCCCAAAAAAACTTACTATAATTAACAACCACGACTCATAGTTGTTAGGATAACAAACATCATTGAATTCTCATTAATAGGATTTACTAACATAAATAAAATTTAAAGAAAAATAAATAAATATTCAGTAGTTCAACCTGAAGAACAGCAAATGCAACCGATTTGACAACTAATAATATCGACGATTGGTGTTGATAGCATTTTTTTAAAATCTCAAATGATCAGAATCAATGCTTTTGATACTGAAGTGGAAGAAACTCTTCCTCATCCTCCAATGGAGTAGATGAAGGACAAGAAATTGTTTATCTTATTTGTTTTAACGGTGGTTCACTCGATCTTAACAATCATCTGTGAGTTCACATCTCAATCTACCGTTAGTTTATTTTTGTTTTTATGCAAACTATCTATTATTTTTTAGACGGTTTATAATGTGAGGTTGCTAGATTAATTTTTCTATAATATTGATTATATTTGATGGCATAGAAAATAAATTTAATAGATATATTTTATCGCTTGAATAAAATATAGTCATGATTTTAAATTTTATTATTTTAACTGAATTTTGAACTCTTATTTTAAAATTATAATAATTACAATGTCAAATGTATTATTTTTTTCCAAAAGTTATATCTATATTAAATATAACAAGATAGTAAATAGAAAGAAAAAATTATATATAATTACAAAATGGGTCATCCTAACTAGTGCTATAAAGACACTCTTTAAGAATTTCAAATAAAAAAGTATATTTTTTTAAAATTATTTATTTTAATCTCAAATATAAATATATATATAAATATATATAATATATAAATATATATATTTTATATATATATATATATATATATATATATATATATATATATATATATATATATATATATATATATATATATATATATATATATATATATATATATATATATATATATATATATATATATATATATATATATATATAAGTTTTGGGATTTAGAGTGTTACACACAACCCTTAACATAAGAAGAAAGAAGCCAAAAGAAAATTCAAAGGCCTCGTATTACACTTGCAATCCTCCTAACAATGAGAAATGTTGTTCCAAAAAGAGTTATACCAATCTCACAAAAGAGCGTTGGTCGATCCTCCCAAAAAAACTTACTATAATTAACAACCACGACTCATAGTTGTTAGGATAACAAACATCATTGAATTCTCATTAATAGGATTTACTAACATAAATAAAATTTAAAGAAAAATAAATAAATATTCAGTAGTTCAACCTGAAGAACAGCAAATGCAACCGATTTGACAACTAATAATATCGACGATTGGTGTTGATAGCATTTTTTTAAATCTCAAATGATCAGAATCAATGCTTTTGATACTGAAGTGGAAGAAACTCTTCCTCATCCTCCAATGGAGTAGATGAAGGACAAGAAATTGTTTATCTTATTTGTTTTAACGGTGGTTCACTCGATCTTAACAATCATCTGTGAGTTCACATCTCAATCTACCGTTAGTTTATTTTTGTTTTTATGCAAACTATCTATTATTTTTTAGAGGTTTATAATGTGAGGTTGCTAGATTAATTTTTCTATAATATTGATTATATTTGATGGCATAGAAAATAAATTTAATAGATATATTTTATCGCTTGAATAAAATATAGTCATGATTTTAAATTTTATTATTTTAACTGAATTTTGAACTCTTATTTTAAAATTATAATAATTACAATGTCAAATGTATTATTTTTTTCCAAAAGTTATATCTATATTAAATATAACAAGATAGTAAATAGAAAGAAAAAATTATATATAATTACAAAATGGGTCATCCTAACTAGTGCTATAAAGACACTCTTAAGAATTTCAAAAAGTAAAAAAGTATATTTAATCTCAATATATTAAATATATATATTAAATATATTATATATATATATATATATATATATATATATATATATATATATATATATATATATATATATATATATATATATATATATATATATATATATATATATATATATATATATATATATATATATATATATATATATATATATATATATATATATATATATATATATATATATATATATATATATATATATATATATATATAAGTTTGGGATTTAGAGTGTTACACACAACCCTTAACATAAGAAGAAAGAAGCCAAAAGAAAATTCAAAGGCCTCGTATTACACTTGCAATCCTCCTAACAATGAGAAATGTTGTTCCAAAAAGAGTTATACCAATCTCACAAAAGAGCGTTGGTCGATCCTCCCAAAAAAACTTACTATAATTAACAACCACGACTCATAGTTGTTAGGATAACAAACATCATTGAATTCTCATTAATAGGATTTACTAACATAAATAAAATTTAAAGAAAAATAAATAAATATTCAGTAGTTCAACCTGAAGAACAGCAAATGCAACCGATTTGACAACTAATAATATCGACGATTGGTGTTGATAGCATTTTTTTTAAATCTCAAATGATCAGAATCAATGCTTTTGATACTGAAGTGGAAGAAACTCTTCCTCATCCT
>NW_026112439.1:130000-135000 GCF_024323335.1 Lathyrus oleraceus
CTCATAGTTGTTAGGATAACAAACATCATTGAATTCTCATTAATAGGATTTACTAACATAAATAAAATTTAAAGAAAAATAAATAAATATTCAGTAGTTCAACCTGAAGAACAGCAAATGCAACCGATTTGACAACTAATAATATCGACGATTGGTGTTGATAGCATTTTTTTAAATCTCAAATGATCAGAATCAATGCTTTTGATACTGAAGTGGAAGAAACTCTTCCTCATCCTCCAATGGAGTAGATGAAGGACAAGAAATTGTTTATCTTATTTGTTTTAACGGTGGTTCACTCGATCTTAACAATCATCTGTGAGTTCACATCTCAATCTACCGTTAGTTTATTTTTGTTTTTATGCAAACTATCTATTATTTTTTAGACGGTTTATAATGTGAGGTTGCTAGATTAATTTTTCTATAATATTGATTATATTTGATGGCATAGAAAATAAATTTAATAGATATATTTTATCGCTTGAATAAAATATAGTCATGATTTTAAATTTTATTATTTTAACTGAATTTTGAACTCTTATTTTAAAATTATAATAATTACAATGTCAAATGTATTATTTTTTTCCAAAAGTTATATCTATATTAAATATAACAAGATAGTAAATAGAAAGAAAAAATTATATATAATTACAAAATGGGTCATCCTAACTAGTGCTATAAAGACACTCTTAAGAATTTCAATAAAAAAGTATATTTTAAATTATTAAATCTATATTTAAATATATAATATATATATATATATATATATATATATATATATATATATATATATATATATATATATATATATATATATATATATATATATATATATATATATATATATATATATATATATATATATATATATATATATATATATATATATATATATATATATATATATATATATAAGTTTGGGATTTAGAGTGTTACACACAACCCTTAACATAAGAAGAAAGAAGCCAAAAGAAAATTCAAAGGCCTCGTATTACACTTGCAATCCTCCTAACAATGAGAAATGTTGTTCCAAAAAGAGTTATACCAATCTCACAAAAGAGCGTTGGTCGATCCTCCCAAAAAAACTTACTATAATTAACAACCACGACTCATAGTTGTTAGGATAACAAACATCATTGAATTCTCATTAATAGGATTTACTAACATAAATAAAATTTAAAGAAAAATAAATAAATATTCAGTAGTTCAACCTGAAGAACAGCAAATGCAACCGATTTGACAACTAATAATATCGACGATTGGTGTTGATAGCATTTTTTTTAAATCTCAAATGATCAGAATCAATGCTTTTGATACTGAAGTGGAAGAAACTCTTCCTCATCCTCCAATGGAGTAGATGAAGGACAAGAAATTGTTTATCTTATTTGTTTTAACGGTGGTTCACTCGATCTTAACAATCATCTGTGAGTTCACATCTCAATCTACCGTTAGTTTATTTTTGTTTTTATGCAAACTATCTATTATTTTTTAGACGGTTTATAATGTGAGGTTGCTAGATTAATTTTTCTATAATATTGATTATATTTGATGGCATAGAAAATAAATTTAATAGATATATTTTATCGCTTGAATAAAATATAGTCATGATTTTTAATTTTATTATTTTAACTGAATTTTGAACTCTTATTTTAAAATTATAATAATTACAATGTCAAATGTATTATTTTTTTCCAAAAGTTATATCTATATTAAATATAACAAGATAGTAAATAGAAAGAAAAAATTATATATAATTACAAAATGGGTCATCCTAACTAGTGCTATAAAGACACTCTTTAAGAATTTCAAATAAAAAAGTATATTTTTTAAAATTATTATTATTTTAATCTCAAATATATTAAATATATATATTATATATATATATATATATATATATATATATATATATATATATATATATATATATATATATATATATATATATATATATAGTTTTGGGATTTAGAGTGTTACACACAACCCTTAACATAAGAAGAAAGAAGCCAAAAGAAAATTCAAAGGCCTCGTATTACACTTGCAATCCTCCTAACAATGAGAAATGTTGTTCCAAAAAGAGTTATACCAATCTCACAAAAGAGCGTTGGTCGATCCTCCCAAAAAAACTTACTATAATTAACAACCACGACTCATAGTTGTTAGGATAACAAACATCATTGAATTCTCATTAATAGGATTTACTAACATAAATAAAATTTAAAGAAAAATAAATAAATATTCAGTAGTTCAACCTGAAGAACAGCAAATGCAACCGATTTGACAACTAATAATATCGACGATTGGTGTTGATAGCATTTTTTTAAATCTCAAATGATCAGAATCAATGCTTTTGATACTGAAGTGGAAGAAACTCTTCCTCATCCTCCAATGGAGTAGATGAAGGACAAGAAATTGTTTATCTTATTTGTTTTAACGGTGGTTCACTCGATCTTAACAATCATCTGTGAGTTCACATCTCAATCTACCGTTAGTTTATTTTTGTTTTTATGCAAACTATCTATTATTTTTTAGACGGTTTATAATGTGAGGTTGCTAGATTAATTTTTCTATAATATTGATTATATTTGATGGCATAGAAAATAAATTTAATAGATATATTTTATCGCTTGAATAAAATATAGTCATGATTTTAAATTTTATTATTTTAACTGAATTTTGAACTCTTATTTTAAAATTATAATAATTACAATGTCAAATGTATTATTTTTTTCCAAAAGTTATATCTATATTAAATATAACAAGATAGTAAATAGAAAGAAAAAATTATATATAATTACAAAATGGGTCATCCTAACTAGTGCTATAAAGACACTCTTTAAGAATTTCAAATCAAAAAAGTATATTTTTTAAAATTATTATTTTAATCTCAATATATATATAATATATATATATATTATATATATATATATATATATATATATAGTTTTGGGATTTAGAGTGTTACACACAACCCTTAACATAAGAAGAAAGAAGCCAAAAGAAAATTCAAAGGCCTCGTATTACACTTGCAATCCTCCTAACAATGAGAAATGTTGTTCCAAAAGAGTTATACCAATCTCACAAAAGAGCGTTGGTCGATCCTCCCAAAAAACTTACTATAATTAACAACCACGACTCATAGTTGTTAGGATAACAAACATCATTGAATTCTCATTAATAGGATTTACTAACATAAATAAAATTTAAAGAAAAATAAATAAATATTCAGTAGTTCAACCTGAAGAACAGCAAATGCAACCGATTTGACAACTAATAATATCGACGATTGGTGTTGATAGCATTTTTTTAAATCTCAAATGATCAGAATCAATGCTTTTGATACTGAAGTGGAAGAAACTCTTCCTCATCCTCCAATGGAGTAGATGAAGGACAAGAAATTGTTTATCTTATTTGTTTTAACGGTGGTTCACTCGATCTTAACAATCATCTGTGAGTTCACATCTCAATCTACCGTTAGTTTATTTTTGTTTTTATGCAAACTATCTATTATTTTTTAGACGGTTTATAATGTGAGGTTGCTAGATTAATTTTTCTATAATATTGATTATATTTGATGGCATAGAAAATAAATTTAATAGATATATTTTATCGCTTGAATAAAATATAGTCATGATTTTAAATTTTATTATTTTAACTGAATTTTGAACTCTTATTTTAAAATTATAATAATTACAATGTCAAATGTATTATTTTTTCCAAAAGTTATATCTATATTAAATATAACAAGATAGTAAATAGAAAGAAAAAATTATATATAATTACAAAATGGGTCATCCTAACTAGTGCTATAAAGACACTCTTTAAGAATTTCAAATAAAAAAGTATATTTTTTTAAAATTATTTATTTTAATCTCAAATATATTAAATATATATATTTAAATATATATATATATATATATATATATATATATATATATATATATATAAAGTTTTGGGATTTAGAGTGTTACACACAACCCTTAACATAAGAAGAAAGAAGCCAAAAGAAAATTCAAAGGCCTCGTATTACACTTGCAATCCTCCTAACAATGAGAAATGTTGTTCCAAAAAGAGTTATACCAATCTCACAAAAGAGCGTTGGTCGATCCTCCCAAAAAAACTTACTATAATTAACAACCACGACTCATAGTTGTTAGGATAACAAACATCATTGAATTCTCATTAATAGGATTTACTAACATAAATAAAATTTAAAGAAAAATAAATAAATATTCAGTAGTTCAACCTGAAGAACAGCAAATGCAACCGATTTGACAACTAATAATATCGACGATTGGTGTTGATAGCATTTTTTTAAATCTCAAATGATCAGAATCAATGCTTTTGATACTGAAGTGGAAGAAACTCTTCCTCATCCTCCAATGGAGTAGATGAAGGACAAGAAATTGTTTATCTTATTTGTTTTAACGGTGGTTCACTCGATCTTAACAATCATGTGTGAGTTCACATCTCAATCTACCGTTAGTTTATTTTTGTTTTTATGCAAACTATCTATTATTTTTTAGACGGTTTATAATGTGAGGTTGCTAGATTAATTTTTCTATAATATTGATATATTTGATGGCATAGAAAATAAATTTAAAGATATATTTATCGCTTGAATAAAATATAGTCATGATTTTAAATTTTATTATTTTAACTGAATTTTGAACTCTTATTTTAAAATTATAATAATTACAATGTCAAATGTATTATTTTTTTCCAAAATTATATCTATATTAAATATAACAAGATAGTAAATAGAAAGAAAAAATTATATATAATTACAAAATGGGTCATCCTAACTAGTGCTATAAAGACACTCTTTAAGAATTTCAAATAAAAAAGTATATTTTTTAAATTATTTATTTTAATCTCAAATATATTAAATATATATATTTTAAATATATATATATATATATATATATATATATATATATATATAAATATATATATATATATATATATATATATAAATATATATATATATATATATATATATATAT
>NW_026112439.1:137500-170002 GCF_024323335.1 Lathyrus oleraceus
GATACTGAAGTGGAAGAAACTCTTCCTCATCCTCCAATGGAGTAGATGAAGGACAAGAAATTGTTTATCTTATTTGTTTTAACGGTGGTTCACTCGATCTTAACAATCATGTGTGAGTTCACATCTCAATCTACCGTTAGTTTATTTTTGTTTTTATGCAAACTATCTATTATTTTTTAGACGGTTTATAATGTGAGGTTGCTAGATTAATTTTTCTATAATATTGATATATTTGATGGCATAGAAAATAAATTTAAAAGATATATTTTATCGCTTGAATAAAATATAGTCATGATTTTAAATTTTATTATTTTAACTGAATTTTGAACTCTTATTTTAAAATTATAATAATTACAATGTCAAATGTATTATTTTTTTCCAAAATTTATATCTATATTAAATATAACAAGATAGTAAATAGAAAGAAAAAATTATATATAATTACAAAATGGGTCATCCTAACTAGTGCTATAAAGACACTCTTTAAGAATTTCAAATAAAAAGTATATTATTTTAAAATTACTTATTTTAATCTCAAATATATATATAATTTATATATATATATATATATATATATATATATATATATATATATATATATATATATATATATATATATATATATATATATATATATATATATATATATATATATATATATATATATATATATATATATATATATATTTTGGGATTTAGAGTGTTACACACAACCCTTAACATAAGAAGAAAGAAGCCAAAAGAAAATTCAAAGGCCTCGTATTACACTTGCAATCCTCCTAACAATGAGAAATGTTGTTCCAAAAAGAGTTATACCAATCTCATAAAAGAGCGTTGGTCGATCCTCCCAAAAAAACTTACTTTAATTAACAACCACGACACATAGTTGTTAGGATAACAAACATCATTGAATTCTCATTAATAGGATTTACTAACATAAATAAAATTTAAAGAAAAATAAATAAATATTCAGTAGTTCAACCTGAAGAACAGCAAATGCAACCGATTTGACAACTAATAATATCGACGATTGATGTTGATAGCATTTTTTTTAAATCTCAAATGATCAGAATCAATGCTTTTGATACTGAAGTGGAAGAAACTCTTCCTCATCCTCCAATGGAGTAGATGAAGGACAAGAAATTGTTTATCTTATTTGTTTTAACGGTGGTTCACTCGATCTTAACAATCATGTGTGAGTTCACATCTCAATCTACCGTTAGTTTATTTTTGTTTTTATGCAAACTATCTATTATTTTTTAGACGGTTTATAATGTGAGGTTGCTAGATTAATTTTTCTATCATATTGATATATTTGATGGCATAGAAAATAAATTTAAAAGATATATTTTATCGCTTGAATAAAATATAGTCATGATTTTAAATTTTATTATTTTAACTGAATTTTGAACTCTTATTTTAAAATTATAATAATTACAATGTCAAATGTATTATTTTTTCCAAAAGTTATATCTATATTAAATATAACAAGATAGTAAATAGAAAGAAAAAATTATATATAATTACAAAATGGGTCATCCTAACTAGTGTTATAAAGACACTCTTTAAGAATTTCAAATAAAAAAGTATATTTTTTAAATTATTTATTTTAATCTCAAATATATTAAATATATCATTTTAAATATATATATATTATATATATATATATATATATATATATATATAAGTTTTGGGATTTAGAGTGTTACACACAACCCTTAACATAAGAAGAAAGAAGCCAAAAGAAAATTCAAAGGCCTCGTATTACACTTGCAATCCTCCTAACAATGAGAAATGTTGTTCCAAAAAGAGTTATACCAATCTCATAAAAGAGCGTTGGTCGATCCTCCCAAAAAAACTTACTATTAATTAACAACCACGACTCATAGTTGTTAGGATAACAAACATCATTGAATTCTCATTAATAGGATTTACTAACATAAATAAAATTTAAAGAAAAATAAATAAATATTCAGTAGTTCAACCTGAAGAACAGCAAATGCAACCGATTTGACAACTAATAATATCGACGATTGATGTTGATAGCATTTTTTTTAAATCTCAAATGATCAGAATCAATGCTTTTGATACTGAAGTGGAAGAAACTCTTCCTCATCCTCCAATGGAGTAGATGAAGGACAAGAAATTGTTTATCTTATTTGTTTTAACGGTGGTTCACTCGATCTTAACAATCATGTGTGAGTTCACATCTCAATCTACCGTTAGTTTATTTTTGTTTTTATGCAAACTATCTATTATTTTTTAGACGGTTTATAATGTGAGGTTGCTAGATTAATTTTTCTATAATATTGATATATTTGATGGCATAGAAAATAAATTTAAAAGATATATTTTATCGCTTGAATAAAATATAGTCATGATTTTAAATTTTATTATTTTAACTGAATTTTGAACTCTTATTTTAAAATTATAATAATTACAATGTCAAATGTATTATTTTTTTCCAAAAGTTATATCTATATTAAATATAACAAGATAGTAAATAGAAAGAAAAAATTATATATAATTACAAAATGGGTCATCCTAACTAGTGCTATAAAGACACTCTTTAAGAATTTCAAATAAAAAAGTATATTATTCAGTAGTTCAACCCGAAGAACAGCAAATGCAACCGATTTGACAACTAATAATATCGACGATTGATGTTGATAGCATTTTTTTTAAATCTCAAATGATCAGAATCAATGCTTTTGATACTGAAGTGGAAGAAACTCTTCCTCATCCTCCAATGGAGTAGATGAAGGACAAGAAATTGTTTATCTTATTTGTTTTAACGGTGGTTCACTCGATCTTAACAATCATGTGTGAGTTCACATCTCAATCTACCGTTAGTTTATTTTTGTTTTTATGCAAACTATCTATTATTTTTTAGACGGTTTATAATGTGAGGTTGCTAGATTAATTTTTCTATAATATTGATATATTTGATGGCATAGAAAATAAATTTAAAAGATATATTTTATCGCTTGAATAAAATATAGTCATGATTTTAAATTTTATTATTTTAACTGAATTTTGAACTCTTATTTTAAAATTATAATAATTACAATGTCAAATGTATTATTTTTTTCCAAAATTTATATCTATATTAAATATAACAAGATAGTAAATAGAAAGAAAAAATTATATATAATTACAAAATGGGTCATCCTAACTAATGCTATAAAGACACTCTTTAAGAATTTCAAATAAAAAATATTATTATTATTTTAAAATATACTTATATTATAATATATATATATATATATATATATATATATATATATATATATATATATATATAGTTTTGGGATTTAGAGTGTTACACACAACCCTTAACATAAGAAGAAAGAAGCCAAAAGAAAATTCAAAGGCCTCGTATTACACTTGCAATCCTCCTAACAATGAGAAATGTTGTTCCAAAAAGAGTTATACCAATCTCATAAAAGAGCGTTGGTCGATCCTCCCAAAAAAACTTACTTTAATTAACAACCACGACTCATAGTTGTTAGGATAACAAACATCATTGAATTCTCATTAATAGGATTTACTAACATAAATAAAATTTAAAGAAAAATAAATAAATATTCAGTAGTTCAACCTGAAGAACAGCAAATGCAACCGATTTGACAACTAATAATATCGACGATTGATGTTGATAGCATTTTTTTAAATCTCAAATGATCAGAATCAATGCTTTTGATACTGAAGTGGAAGAAACTCTTCCTCATCCTCCAATGGAGTAGATGAAGGACAAGAAATTGTTTATCTTATTTGTTTTAACGGTGGTTCACTCGATCTTAACAATCATGTGTGAGTTCACATCTCAATCTACCGTTAGTTTATTTTTGTTTTTATGCAAACTATCTATTATTTTTAGACGGTTTATAATGTGAGGTTGCTAGATTAATTTTTCTATAATATTGATATATTTGATGGCATAGAAAATAAATTTAAAAGATATATTTTATCGCTTGAATAAAATATAGTCATGATTTTAAATTTTATTATTTTAACTGAATTTTGAACTCTTATTTTAAAATTATAATAATTACAATGTCAAATGTATTATTTTTTTCCAAAATTTATATCTATATTAAATATAACAAGATAGTAAATAGAAAGAAAAAATTATATATAATTACAAAATGGGTCATCCTAACTAATGCTATAAAGACACTCTTTAAGAATTTCAAATAAAAAAGTATATTATTTTAAAATTATTTTTTTAATCTCAAATATATTAAATATATACATTTTAAATATATATATATATATATATATATATATATATATATATATATATATATATATATATATATATATATATATATATATATATATATAAGTTTTGGGATTTAGAGTGTTACACACAACCCTTAACATAAGAAGAAAGAAGCCAAAAGAAAATTCAAAGGCCTCGTATTACACTTGCAATCCTCCTAACAATGAGAAATGTTGTTCCAAAAAGAGTTATACCAATCTCATAAAAGAGCGTTGGTCGATCCTCCCAAAAAAACTTACTTTAATTAACAACCACGACTCATAGTTGTTAGGATAACAAACATCATTGAATTCTCATTAATAGGATTTACTAACATAAATAAAATTTAAAGAAAAATAAATAAATATTCAGTAGTTCAACCTGAAGAACAGCAAATGCAACCGATTTGACAACTAATAATATCGACGATTGATGTTGATAGCATTTTTTTTAAATCTCAAATGATCAGAATCAATGCTTTTGATACTGAAGTGGAAGAAACTCTTCCTCATCCTCCAATGGAGTAGATGAAGGACAAGAAATTGTTTATCTTATTTGTTTTAACGGTGGTTCACTCGATCTTAACAATCATGTGTGAGTTCACATCTCAATCTACCGTTAGTTTATTTTTGTTTTTATGCAAACTATCTATTATTTTTTAGACGGTTTATAATGTGAGGTTGCTAGATTAATTTTTCTATAATATTGATATATTTGATGGCATAGAAAATAAATTTAAAAGATATATTTTATCGCTTGAATAAAATATAGTCATGATTTTAAATTTTATTATTTTAACTGAATTTTGAACTCTTATTTTAAAATTATAATAATTACAATGTCAAATGTATTATTTTTTTCCAAAAGTTATATCTATATTAAATATAACAAGATAGTAAATAGAAAGAAAAAATTATATATAATTACAAAATGGGTCATCCTAACTAATGCTATAAAGACACTCTTTAAGAATTTCAAATAAAAAAGTATATTATTTTAAAATTACTTATTTTAATCTCAAATATATTAAATATATACATTTTAAATATATATATATATATATATATATATATATATATATATATATATATATATATATATATATATATATATATATATATATATATATAAGTTTTGGGATTTAGAGTGTTACACACAACCCTTAACATAAGAAGAAAGAAGCCAAAAGAAAATTCAAAGGCCTCGTATTACACTTGCAATCCTCCTAACAATGAGAAATGTTGTTCCAAAAAGAGTTATACCAATCTCATAAAAGAGCGTTGGTCGATCCTCCCAAAAAAACTTACTTTAATTAACAACCACGACTCATAGTTGTTAGGATAACAAACATCATTGAATTCTCATTAATAGGATTTACTAACATAAATAAAATTTAAAGAAAAATAAATAAATATTCAGTAGTTCAACCTGAAGAACAGCAAATGCAACCGATTTGACAACTAATAATATCGACGATTGATGTTGATAGCATTTTTTTTAAATCTCAAATGATCAGAATCAATGCTTTTGATACTGAAGTGGAAGAAACTCTTCCTCATCCTCCAATGGAGTAGATGAAGGACAAGAAATTGTTTATCTTATTTGTTTTAACGGTGGTTCACTCGATCTTAACAATCATGTGTGAGTTCACATCTCAATCTACCGTTAGTTTATTTTTGTTTTTATGCAAACTATCTATTATTTTTTAGACGGTTTATAATGTGAGGTTGCTAGATTAATTTTTCTATAATATTGATATATTTGATGGCATAGAAAATAAATTTAAAAGATATATTTTATCGCTTGAATAAAATATAGTCATGATTTTAAATTTTATTATTTTAACTGAATTTTGAACTCTTATTTTAAAATTATAATAATTACAATGTCAAATGTATTATTTTTTCCAAAAGTTATATCTATATTAAATATAACAAGATAGTAAATAGAAAGAAAAAATTATATATAATTACAAAATGGGTCATCCTAACTAGTGCTATAAAGACACTCTTTAAGAATTTCAAATAAAAAAGTATATTATTTTAAAATTACTATATTTATAATCTTAATATATATATATATATATATATATATATATATATATATATATATAGTTTTGGGATTTAGAGTGTTACACACAACCCTTAACATAAGAAGAAAGAAGCCAAAAGAAAATTCAAAGGCCTCGTATTACACTTGCAATCCTCCTAACAATGAGAAATGTTGTTCCAAAAAGAGTTATACCAATCTCATAAAAGAGCGTTGGTCGATCCTCCCAAAAAAACTTACTTTAATTAACAACCACGACACATAGTTGTTAGGATAACAAACATCATTGAATTCTCATTAATAGGATTTACTAACATAAATAAAATTTAAAGAAAAATAAATAAATATTCAGTAGTTCAACCTGAAGAACAGCAAATGCAACCGATTTGACAACTAATAATATCGACGATTGATGTTGATAGCATTTTTTTAAATCTCAAATGATCAGAATCAATGCTTTTGATACTGAAGTGGAAGAAACTCTTCCTCATCCTCCAATGGAGTAGATGAAGGACAAGAAATTGTTTATCTTATTTGTTTTAACGGTGGTTCACTCGATCTTAACAATCATGTGTGAGTTCACATCTCAATCTACCGTTAGTTTATTTTTGTTTTTATGCAAACTATCTATTATTTTTTAGACGGTTTATAATGTGAGGTTGCTAGATTAATTTTTCTATAATATTGATATATTTGATGGCATAGAAAATAAATTTAAAAGATATATTTTATCGCTTGAATAAAATATAGTCATGATTTTAAATTTTATTATTTTAACTGAATTTTGAACTCTTATTTTAAAATTATAATAATTACAATGTCAAATGTATTATTTTTTCCAAAATTTATATCTATATTAAATATAACAAGATAGTAAATAGAAAGAAAAAATTATATATAATTACAAAATGGGTCATCCTAACTAATGCTATAAAGACACTCTTTAAGAATTTCAAATAAAAAAGTATATTTTTTAAAATTATTTATTTTAATCTCAAATATATTAAATATATATATATATATATATATATATATATATATATATATATATATATATATATATATATATATATATATATATATATATATATATATATATATATATATATATATTTGGGATTTAGAGTGTTACACACAACCCTTAACATAAGAAGAAAGAAGCCAAAAGAAAATTCAAAGGCCTCGTATTACACTTGCAATCCTCCTAACAATGAGAAATGTTGTTCCAAAAAGAGTTATACCAATCTCATAAAAGAGCGTTGGTCGATCCTCCCAAAAAAACTTACTATAATTAACAACCACGACTCATAGTTGTTAGGATAACAAACATCATTGAATTCTCATTAATAGGATTTACTAACATAAATAAAATTTAAAGAAAAATAAATAAATATTCAGTAGTTCAACCTGAAGAACAGCAAATGCAACCGATTTGACAACTAATAATATCGACGATTGATGTTGATAGCATTTTTTTAAATCTCAAATGATCAGAATCAATGCTTTTGATACTGAAGTGGAAGAAACTCTTCCTCATCCTCCAATGGAGTAGATGAAGGACAAGAAATTGTTTATCTTATTTGTTTTAACGGTGGTTCACTCGATCTTAACAATCATGTGTGAGTTCACATCTCAATCTACCGTTAGTTTATTTTTGTTTTTATGCAAACTATCTATTATTTTTTAGACGGTTTATAATGTGAGGTTGCTAGATTAATTTTTCTATAATATTGATATATTTGATGGCATAGAAAATAAATTTAAAAGATATATTTTATCGCTTGAATAAAATATAGTCATGATTTTAAATTTTATTATTTTAACTGAATTTTGAACTCTTATTTTAAAATTATAATAATTACAATGTCAAATGTATTATTTTTTTCCAAAAGTTATATCTATATTAAATATAACAAGATAGTAAATAGAAAGAAAAAATTATATATAATTACAAAATGGGTCATCCTAACTAGTGCTATAAAGACACTCTTTAAGAATTTCAAATAAAAAAGTATATTATTCAGTAGTTCAACCCGAAGAACAGCAAATGCAACCGATTTGACAACTAATAATATCGACGATTGATGTTGATAGCATTTTTTTTAAATCTCAAATGATCAGAATCAATGCTTTTGATACTGAAGTGGAAGAAACTCTTCCTCATCCTCCAATGGAGTAGATGAAGGACAAGAAATTGTTTATCTTATTTGTTTTAACGGTGGTTCACTCGATCTTAACAATCATGTGTGAGTTCACATCTCAATCTACCGTTAGTTTATTTTTGTTTTTATGCAAACTATCTATTATTTTTTAGACGGTTTATAATGTGAGGTTGCTAGATTAATTTTTCTATAATATTGATATATTTGATGGCATAGAAAATAAATTTAAAAGATATATTTTATCGCTTGAATAAAATATAGTCATGATTTTAAATTTTATTATTTTAACTGAATTTTGAACTCTTATTTTAAAATTATAATAATTACAATGTCAAATGTATTATTTTTTTCCAAAATTTATATCTATATTAAATATAACAAGATAGTAAATAGAAAGAAAAAATATATATAATTACAAAATGGGTCATCCTAACTAATGCTATAAAGACACTCTTTAAGAATTTCAAATAAAAAAGTTTTTTTTTAAATTAATTATTTTAATCTCAAATTATTAAATATATTATATTTATATATATATATATATATATATATATATATATATATATATATATATATATATATATATATATATATAAGTTTTGGGATTTAGAGTGTTACACACAACCCTTAACATAAGAAGAAAGAAGCCAAAAGAAAATTCAAAGGCCTCGTATTACACTTGCAATCCTCCTAACAATGAGAAATGTTGTTCCAAAAAGAGTTATACCAATCTCATAAAAGAGCGTTGGTCGATCCTCCCAAAAAAACTTACTATAATTAACAACCACGACTCATAGTTGTTAGGATAACAAACATCATTGAATTCTCATTAATAGGATTTACTAACATAAATAAAATTTAAAGAAAAATAAATAAATATTCAGTAGTTCAACCTGAAGAACAGCAAATGCAACCGATTTGACAACTAATAATATCGACGATTGATGTTGATAGCATTTTTTTAAATCTCAAATGATCAGAATCAATGCTTTTGATACTGAAGTGGAAGAAACTCTTCCTCATCCTCCAATGGAGTAGATGAAGGACAAGAAATTGTTTATCTTATTTGTTTTAACGGTGGTTCACTCGATCTTAACAATCATGTGTGAGTTCACATCTCAATCTACCGTTAGTTTATTTTTGTTTTTATGCAAACTATCTATTATTTTTAGACGGTTTATAATGTGAGGTTGCTAGATTAATTTTTCTATAATATTGATATATTTGATGGCATAGAAAATAAATTTAAAAGATATATTTTATCGCTTGAATAAAATATAGTCATGATTTTAAATTTTATTATTTTAACTGAATTTTGAACTCTTATTTTAAAATTATAATAATTATAATGTCAAATGTATTATTTTTTTCCAAAATTTATATCTATATTAAATATAACAAGATAGTAAATAGAAAGAAAAAATTATATATAATTACAAAATGGGTCATCCTAACTAGTGTTATAAAGACACTCTTTAAGAATTTCAAATAAAAAGTATATTTTTTAAAATTATTATTTTAATCTCAAATATATTAATATATATCATTTAAATATATATATAATATATATATATATATATATATATATATATATATATATATATATATATATATATATATATATATATATATATATAAGTTTTGGGATTTAGAGTGTTACACACAACCCTTAACATAAGAAGAAAGAAGCCAAAAGAAAATTCAAAGGCCTCGTATTACACTTGCAATCCTCCTAACAATGAGAAATGTTGTTCCAAAAAGAGTTATACCAATCTCATAAAAGAGCGTTGGTCGATCCTCCCAAAAAAACTTACTATTAATTAACAACCACGACTCATAGTTGTTAGGATAACAAACATCATTGAATTCTCATTAATAGGATTTACTAACATAAATAAAATTTAAAGAAAAATAAATAAATATTCAGTAGTTCAACCTGAAGAACAGCAAATGCAACCGATTTGACAACTAATAATATCGACGATTGATGTTGATAGCATTTTTTTTAAATCTCAAATGATCAGAATCAATGCTTTTGATACTGAAGTGGAAGAAACTCTTCCTCATCCTCCAATGGAGTAGATGAAGGACAAGAAATTGTTTATCTTATTTGTTTTAACGGTGGTTCACTCGATCTTAACAATCATGTGTGAGTTCACATCTCAATCTACCGTTAGTTTATTTTTGTTTTTATGCAAACTATCTATTATTTTTAGACGGTTTATAATGTGAGGTTGCTAGATTAATTTTTCTATAATATTGATATATTTGATGGCATAGAAAATAAATTTAAAAGATATATTTTATCGCTTGAATAAAATATAGTCATGATTTTAAATTTTATTATTTTAACTGAATTTTGAACTCTTATTTTAAAATTATAATAATTACAATGTCAAATGTATTATTTTTTTCCAAAATTTATATCTATATTAAATATAACAAGATAGTAAATAGAAAGAAAAAATTATATATAATTACAAAATGGGTCATCCTAACTAATGCTATAAAGACACTCTTTAAGAATTTCAAATAAAAAGTATATTTTTTAAAATTATTTATTTAATCTCAAATATATAAAATATATACATTTTATATATATATATATATATAGTTTATGGGATTTAGAGTGTTACACACAACCCTTAACATAAGAAGAAAGAAGCCAAAAGAAAATTCAAAGGCCTCGTATTACACTTGCAATCCTCCTAACAATGAGAAATGTTGTTCCAAAAAGAGTTATACCAATCTCATAAAAGAGCGTTGGTCGATCCTCCCAAAAAACTTACTTTAATTAACAACCACGACTCATAGTTGTTAGGATAACAAACATCATTGAATTCTCATTAATAGGATTTACTAACATAAATAAAATTTAAAGAAAAATAAATAAATATTCAGTAGTTCAACCTGAAGAACAGCAAATGCAACCGATTTGACAACTAATAATATCGACGATTGATGTTGATAGCATTTTTTTAAATCTCAAATGATCAGAATCAATGCTTTTGATACTGAAGTGGAAGAAACTCTTCCTCATCCTCCAATGGAGTAGATGAAGGACAAGAAATTGTTTATCTTATTTGTTTTAACGGTGGTTCACTCGATCTTAACAATCATGTGTGAGTTCACATCTCAATCTACCGTTAGTTTATTTTTGTTTTTATGCAAACTATCTATTATTTTTTAGACGGTTTATAATGTGAGGTTGCTAGATTAATTTTTCTATAATATTGATTATTTGATGGCATAGAAAATAAATTTAAAAGATATATTTTATCGCTTGAATAAAATATAGTCATGATTTTAAATTTTATTATTTTAACTGAATTTTGAACTCTTATTTTAAAATTATAATAATTACAATGTCAAATGTATTATTTTTTTCCAAAAGTTATATCTATATTAAATATAACAAGATAGTAAATAGAAAGAAAAAATTATATATAATTACAAAATGGGTCATCCTAACTAGTGCTATAAAGACACTCTTTAAGAATTTCAAATAAAAAAGTATATTTTTTAAAATTATTATTTTAATCTCAATATATATTAATATATATATATATATATATATATATATATATATATATATATATAAGTTTTGGGATTTAGAGTGTTACACACAACCCTTAACATAAGAAGAAAGAAGCCAAAAGAAAATTCAAAGGCCTCGTATTACACTTGCAATCCTCCTAACAATGAGAAATGTTGTTCCAAAAAGAGTTATACCAATCTCATAAAAGAGCGTTGGTCGATCCTCCCAAAAAAACTTACTTTAATTAACAACCACGACTCATAGTTGTTAGGATAACAAACATCATTGAATTCTCATTAATAGGATTTACTAACATAAATAAAATTTAAAGAAAAATAAATAAATATTCAGTAGTTCAACCTGAAGAACAGCAAATGCAACCGATTTGACAACTAATAATATCGACGATTGATGTTGATAGCATTTTTTTTAAATCTCAAATGATCAGAATCAATGCTTTTGATACTGAAGTGGAAGAAACTCTTCCTCATCCTCCAATGGAGTAGATGAAGGACAAGAAATGTTTATCTTATTTGTTTTAACGGTGGTTCACTCGATCTTAACAATCATGTGTGAGTTCACATCTCAATCTACCGTTAGTTTATTTTTGTTTTTATGCAAACTATCTATTATTTTTTAGACGGTTTATAATGTGAGGTTGCTAGATTAATTTTTCTATAATATTGATATATTTGATGGCATAGAAAATAAATTTAAAAGATATATTTTATCGCTTGAATAAAATATAGTCATGATTTTAAATTTTATTATTTTAACTGAATTTTGAACTCTTATTTTAAAATTATAATAATTACAATGTCAAATGTATTATTTTTTTCCAAAAGTTATATCTATATTAAATATAACAAGATAGTAAATAGAAAGAAAAAATTATATATAATTACAAAATGGGTCATCCTAACTAGTGCTATAAAGACACTCTTTAAGAATTTCAAATAAAAAAGTATATTTTTTAAAAATTATTTATTTAATCTCAAATATATAAATATATATTTTAATATATATATATATATATATATATATATATATATATATATATATAAGTTTTGGGATTTAGAGTGTTACACACAACCCTTAACATAAGAAGAAAGAAGCCAAAAGAAAATTCAAAGGCCTCGTATTACACTTGCAATCCTCCTAACAATGAGAAATGTTGTTCCAAAAAGAGTTATACCAATCTCATAAAAGAGCGTTGGTCGATCCTCCCAAAAAAACTTACTATAATTAACAACCACGACTCATAGTTGTTAGGATAACAAACATCATTGAATTCTCATTAATAGGATTTACTAACATAAATAAAATTTAAAGAAAAATAAATAAATATTCAGTAGTTCAACCTGAAGAACAGCAAATGCAACCGATTTGACAACTAATAATATCGACGATTGATGTTGATAGCATTTTTTTTAAATCTCAAATGATCAGAATCAATGCTTTTGATACTGAAGTGGAAGAAACTCTTCCTCATCCTCCAATGGAGTAGATGAAGGACAAGAAATTGTTTATCTTATTTGTTTTAACGGTGGTTCACTCGATCTTAACAATCATGTGTGAGTTCACATCTCAATCTACCGTTAGTTTATTTTTGTTTTTATGCAAACTATCTATTATTTTTTAGACGGTTTATAATGTGAGGTTGCTAGATTAATTTTTCTATAATATTGATATATTTGATGGCATAGAAAATAAATTTAAAGATATTTTTATCGCTTGAATAAAATATAGTCATGATTTTAAATTTATTATTTTAACTGAATTTTGAACTCTTATTTTAAATTATAATAATTACAATGTCAAATGTATAATTTTTTTCCAAAAGTTATATCTATATTAAATATAACAAGATAGTAAATAGAAAGAAAAAATTATATATAATTACAAAATGGGTCATCCTAACTAGTGCTATAAAGACACTCTTTAAGAATTTCAAATAAAAAAGTATATTTTTTAAAATTATTTATTTTAATCTCAAATATATTAATATATACATTTTAATATATATATTATATTATATATATATATATATAATTATATATATATATATATTATATATATATATATATATATAAGTTTTGGGATTTAGAGTGTTACACACAACCCTTAACATAAGAAGAAAGAAGCCAAAAGAAAATTCAAAGGCCTCGTATTACACTTGCAATCCTCCTAACAATGAGAAATGTTGTTCCAAAAAGAGTTATACCAATCTCATAAAAGAGCGTTGGTCGATCCTCCCAAAAAAACTTACTTAATTAACAACCACGACTCATAGTTGTTAGGATAACAAACATCATTGAATTCTCATTAATAGGATTTACTAACATAAATAAAATTTAAAGAAAAATAAATAAATATTCAGTAGTTCAACCTGAAGAACAGCAAATGCAACCGATTTGACAACTAATAATATCGACGATTGATGTTGATAGCATTTTTTTTAATCTCAAATGATCAGAATCAATGCTTTTGATACTGAAGTGGAAGAAACTCTTCCTCATCCTCCAATGGAGTAGATGAAGGACAAGAAATTGTTTATCTTATTTGTTTTAACGGTGGTTCACTCGATCTTAACAATCATGTGTGAGTTCACATCTCAATCTACCGTTAGTTTATTTTTGTTTTTATGCAAACTATCTATTATTTTTTAGACGGTTTATAATGTGAGGTTGCTAGATTAATTTTTCTATAATATTGATTATATTTGATGGCATAGAAAATAAATTTAAAAGATATATTTTATCGCTTGAATAAAATATAGTCATGATTTTAAATTTTATTTTAACTGAATTTTGAACTCTTATTTTAAAATTATAATAATTACAATGTCAAATGTATTATTTTTTTCCAAAGTATATCTATATTAAATATAACAAGATAGTAAATAGAAAGAAAAAATTATATATAATTACAAAATGGGTCATCCTAACTAGTGCTATAAAGACACTCTTTAAGAATTTCAAATAAAAAAGTATATTTTTTAAAATTATTTATTTTAATCTCAAATATATAAAATATATAATTTTAAATATATATATATATATATATATATATATATATATATATATATATATATATATATATATATAAGTTTGGGATTTAGAGTGTTACACACAACCCTTAACATAAGAAGAAAGAGGCCAAAAGAAAATTCAAAGGCCTCGTATTACACTTGCAATCCTCCTAACAATGAGAAATGTTGTTCCAAAAAGAGTTATACCAATCTCATAAAAGAGCGTTGGTCGATCCTCCCAAAAAAATTTACTATAATTAACAACCACGACTCATAGTTGTTAGGATAACAAACATCATTGAATTCTCATTAATAGGATTTACTAACATAAATAAAATTTAAAGAAAATAAATAAATATTCAGTAGTTCAACCTGAAGAACACAAATGCAACCGATTTGACAACTAATAATATCGACGATTGATGTTGATAGCATTGTTTTTAAATCTCAAATGATCAGAATCAATGCTTTTGATACTGAAGTCGAAGAAACTCTTCCTCATCCTCCAATGGAGTAGATGAAGGACAAGAAATTGTTTATCTTATTTGTTTTAACGGTGGTTCACTCGATCTTAACAATCATGTATGAGTTCACATCTCAATCTACCTTTAGTTTATTTTTGTTTTTATGCAAATTATCTATTATTTTTTAGACGGTTTATAATGTGAGGTTGCTAGATTAATTTTTCTATAATATATATATATTTGATGGCATATAAAATAAATTTAAAAGATATATTTCATCGCTTGAATAAAATATAGTCATGATTTTAAATTTTATTATTTTAACTGAATTTTGAACTCTTATTTTAAAATTATAATAATTACAATGTTAAATGTATAATTTTTTTCCAAAAGTTATATCTATATTAAATATAACAAGATAGTAAATAGAAAGAAAAAATTATATATAATTACAAAATGGGTCATCCTAACTATTGCTATAAAGACACTCTTTAAGAATTTCAAATAAAAAAGTATATTTTTTTAAAATTATTTATTTTAATCTCAAATATATTAAATATATACATTTTAAATATATATATATATATATATATATATATATATATATATATATATATATATATATATATATAAGTTTTGGGATTTAGAGTGTTCACACAACCCTTAACATAAGAAGAAAGAAGCCAAAAGAAAATTCAAAGGCCCCGTATTACACTTGGAATCCTCCTAACAATGAGAAATGTTGTTCCAAAAAGAGTTATACCAATCTCATAAAAGAGCGTTGGTCGATCCTCCCCAAAAAACTTACTTTAATTAACAACCACGACTCATAGTTGTTAGGATAACAAACATCATTGAACTCTCATTAATAGGATTTACTAACATAAATAAAATTTAAAGAAAAATAAATAAATATTCAGTAGTTCAACCTGAAGAACAGCAAATGCAACCGATTTGACAACTAATAATATCGACGATTGATGTTGATAGCATTGTTTTTAAATCAAATGATCAGAATCAATGCTTTTGATACTGAACTGGAAGAAACTCTTCGTCATCCTCCAATGGAGTAGATGAAGGACAAGAAATTGTTTATCTTATTTGTTTTAACGGTGGTTCACTCGATCTTAACAATCATGTATGAGTTCACATCTCAATCTACCTTTAGTTTATTTTTGTTTTTATGCAAATTATCTATTATTTTTTAGACGGTTTATAATGTGAGGTTGCTAGATTATTTTTCTATAATATTGATTATATTTGATGGCATAGAAAATAAATTTAAAAGATATATTTTATCGCTTGAATAAAATATAGTCATGATTTTAAATTTTATTATTTTAACTGAATTTTGAACTCTTATTTTAAAATTATAATAATTACAATGTCAAATGTATTATTTTTTCCAAAAGTTATATCTATATTAAATATAACAAGATAGTAAATAGAAAGAAAAAATTATATATAATTACAAAATGGGTCATCCTAACTAGTGTTATAAAGACACTCTTTAAGAATTTCAAATAAAAAAGTATATTTTTTAAAATTATTTATTTTAATCTCAAATATATTAAATATATAATTTTAAATATATATATATATATATATAATATATATATATATATATATATATATATATATATATATATATATATATATATATATATATATATATATATATATATATATATATATATAAGTTTTGGGATTTAGAGTGTTACACACAACCCTTAACATAAGAAGAAAGAGGCCAAAAGAAAATTCAAAGGCCTCGTATTACACTTGCAATCCTCCTAACAATGAGAAATGTTGTTCCAAAAAGAGTTATACCAATCTCATAAAAGAGCGTTGGTCGATCCTCCCCAAAAATTTACTATAATTAACAACCACGACTCATAGTTGTTAGGATAACAAACATCATTGAATTCTCATTAATAGGATTTACTAACATAAATAAAATTTAAAGAAAAATAAATAAATATTCAGTAGTTCAACCTGAAGAACAACAAATGCAACCGATTTGACAACTAATAATATCGACGATTGATGTTGATAGCATTTTTTTTAAATCTCAAATGATCAGAATCAATGCTTTTGATACTGAAGTGGAAGAAACTCTTCCTCATCCTCCAATGGAGTAGATGAAGGACAAGAAATTGTTTATCTTATTTGTTTTAACGGTGGTTCACTCGATCTTAACAATCATGTGTGAGTTCACATCTCAATCTACCGTTAGTTTATTTTTGTTTTTATGCAAACTATCTATTATTTTTTAGACGGTTTATAATGTGAGGTTGCTAGATTAATTTTTCTATAATATTGATATATTTGATGGCATAGAAAATAAATTTAAAAGATATATTTTATCGCTTGAATAAAATATAGTCATGATTTTAAATTTTATTATTTTAACTGAATTTTGAACTCTTATTTTAAAATTATAATAATTACAATGTCAAATGTATTATTTTTTTCCAAAATTTATATCTATATTAAATATAACAAGATAGTAAATAGAAAGAAATAATTATATATAATTACAAAATGGGTCATCCTAACTAATGCTATAAAGACACTCTTTAAGAATTTCAAATAAAAAAGTATATTTTTTTAAAATTATTTATTTTAATCTCAAATATATTAAATATATACTTTTTAAGTTTTGGGATTTAGAGTGTTACACACAACCCTTAACATAAGAAGAAAGAAGCCAAAAGAAAATTCAAAGGCCTCGTGTTACACTTGCAATCCTCCTAACAATGAGAAATGTTGTTCCAAAAAGAGTTATACCAATCTCACAAAAGAGCGTTGGTCGATCCTCCCAAAAAAACTTACTATAATTAACAACCACGACTCATAGTTGTTAGGATAACAAACATCATTGAATTCTCATTAATATGATTTACTAACATAAATAAAATTTAAAGAAAAATAAATAAATATTCAGTAGTTCAACCTGAAGAACAGCAAATACAATCGATTTGACAACTAATAATATCGACGATTGGTGTTGATAGCATTTTTTTAAAATCTAAAATGATCAGAATCAATGCTTTTGATACTGAAGTGGAAAAAACTCTTCCTCATCCTCCAATGGAGTAGATGAAGGACAAGAAATTGTTTATCTTATTTGTTTGAACGGTGGTTCACTCGATCTTAACAATCATCTGTGAGTTCACATCTCAATCTAAAGTCAGTTTGTTTTTGTTTTTATGCAAACGATCTATTATTTTTAGACGGTTTATAATGTGAGGTTGCTAGATTAATTTTTCTATAATATTAATTATTTGATGGCATAAAAAATAAATTTCATAGATATATTTTATCGCTTGAATAAAATATAGTCATGATTTTAAATTTTATTATTTTAACTGAATTTTGAACTCTTATTTTAAAATTATAACATTTACAATGTCAAATGTATTATTTTTTCCAAAAGTTATATCTATATTAAATATAACAAGATAGTAAATAGAAAGAAAAAATTATATATAATTACAAAATGGGTCATCCTAACTAGTGCTATAATGACACTCTTTAAGAATTTCAAATAAAAAAGTATATTTTTTTAAAATTATTTATTTTAATCTCAAATATATTAAATATATACATTTTAATATATATATAATATAATATATATATATATATATATATATATATTATATATATATATATATATATATATATATATATATATATATATATATATATATATATATATATATAAGTTTTGGGATTTAGAGTGTTACACACAACCCTTAACATAAGAAGAAAGAAGCCAAAAGAAAATTCAAAGGCCTCGTATTACACTTGCAATCCTCCTAACAATGAGAAATGTTGTTCCAAAAAGAGTTATACCAATCTCACAAAAGAGCGTTGGTCGATCCTCCCAAAAAAACTTACTATATATAACAACCACGACTCATAGTTGTTAGGATAACAAACATCATTGAATTCTCATTAATAGGATTAACTAACTTAAATAAAATTTAAAGAAAAATAAATAAATATTCAGTAGTTCAACCCGAAGAACAGCAAATGCAATCGATTTGACAACTAATAATATCGACGATTGGTGTTGATAGCATTTTATTTAAATCTCAAATGATCAGAATCAATGCTTTTGATACTGAAGTGGAAGAAACTCTTCCTCATCCTCTAATGGAGTTGATGAAGGACAAGAAATTGTTTATCTTATTTGTTTTAACGGTGGTTCACTCGATCTTAACAATCATGTGTGAGTTCACATCTCAATCTACAGTCAGTTTGTTTTTGTTTTTATGCAAACTATCTATTATTTTTTAGACGGTTTATAATGTGAGGTTGCTAGATTAATTTTTCTATAATATTGATACATTTGATGGCATAGAAAATAAATTTAATAGATATATTTTATCGCTTGAATAAAATATAGTCATGATTTTAAATTTTATTATTTTAACTGAATTTTGAACTCTTATTTTAAAATTATAATAATTACAATGTCAAATGTATTATTTTTTTCCAAAAGTTATATCTATATTAAATATAACAAGATAGTAAATAGAAAGAAAAAATTCTATATAATTACAAAATGGGTCATCCTAACTAGTGCTATAAAGACACTCTTTAAGAATTTCAAATAAAAAAGTATATTTTTTTAAATTATTTATTTTAATCTCAAATATATTAAATATATACATTTTAAATATATACACACACACACACACACACACACACACATATATATATATATATATATATATATATATATATATATATATAATATATATATATATATATATATATATATATATATATATATATATATTATAATATATATATATATATATATATATATATATATATATATATATATATTATATATATATATATATATATATTTGAAAGCCTTTAAAAATATTCCTAAAGGACTCATTGACATTTCACTTATAAAATTTTCCAATTTATATTTATATTAAATAGGATTATGAATGGTGGGAGTGATAGCTAAGAATATTTTAGCAAGCAATAGTAAATATAAAATATGATTTGAAGAGTATCATAAGAATGGTATTGTTATTATAAATATAAGGATATATTTCCCCTTTAACTATTTATAAGTAAAAGGTAAAATATTAAAAAAAATGTTTTTTTAAAATATATTTTATGAAAATATATAAACACATTTTTTATTGGATGTTGTTTTTGAAAATAAAAAGAAAAAAAATTAATTAAATGCAATTTGTCTTTAATTTTATATTGAAAAATATTTATTTTTAAAATTAAATTTTTAATCAAATAAAGTTTATATTTTTTTAATTATTTGTAATGTAATATCCCATATTCCCTTAAATGCTCAATTGAGTACATGTGTGCTATATCTTTTGTTAGTTGTAACAATTGGAGTTCCTATTTGCTCTAAATGTTGACAATTGGGACCAATAGAGTAACCAGTGAACTCTGAAGGGATTAATTATTAATAAAGATACATACCAATATTAATAAGTATAAGAGAGGACATTTTGGTAACATTAATAATTGGTCAATTGGTGTTGGAAGATGAAATATCAATTGAGATATTTTTATTATTACTTGATATTATATATATATATATATATATATATTATATATATATTGTGTGGTAGAGAAAGAAAAGAAGAAAGGATAAGAAGTAGTATGAAGAGATAAGAAGAAAGAGAGAGTTATCAGGAAAAGAGAAAGAGGAAAAGAGAAGAAGGGAGAAAGGAAGAAGAAAAGAGAAAGAAGAAGATAGCCATGGAACCACCATTATCTTCATCATCACCAACTTCATCTTCTTCTACTAGGTGAGTTCTTAGATAGTTTTAGCATTTGGGGGAAAATAATCTATATTTGTGGGGTTAGGGTTTGTGTGAATCGTGCCCTAACCATGCTATGTGATGATATTATGTTGGTTGTTGTTGAAAAATCAAGTTATGTGAAAATAGCCGATTAACACTAAAACAGAATGTAATTTCCTGTTTGTACAGAATATATCACCAAGGGGATTCGAACCCAGGACCTCCTCTGAAACTGTACATGCCTTACCACTAGGCTAGAGAGGTTGTTGTTGAATGCTTATGCAATGAATAAATATTAATCTAAATCTTGATTAAGATAGATTAATGAATTAATTGAGCGTTATAACTCCGTTTTGGATGCGGACGGATGCATTAGTAAGATAATGAAAAAGGCTATTATTATGATATCATATTGTAGTATATTATGTGTCTTACAAATTAAGTGAATTATATTTATGATGGGTGTTAAACATGGTTGATATGGTTGATTATGAAATAACATGACTAAAGATAACATAAATGACTGTTATTATTGTTCCATGTTATAAAATAGTATGTGATTTATAAATGCCATGAATTTTATCATGATGAAAATTAAATATTGTTGTTATGTGGAAGGTGAAATAACATGATTAAAAACCTTACAAAGATGAGTGAGGAAACCTAGAAGAATAATTTGATTAATAACTTAGAAATATGATCTAGGTTATGGAACATATGTGATATATGTATGAGAATACGGTATTCATTCGTACGACGCTTATGTGAGGTCATGGACGAATTGTTGCCATGATTGAGAATGAGACGCATTGTATGGAACATGCCATGTTATTATTTGTGTATCATGGTGAATGAAGTCACCTATGATTATGGAACATGCCATGTTATTATTTGTGTATTATGGTGAATGAAGTCACCTATGATTGATGAATTTGTTATGGTTCATGGAACCAATGATTATGGAACCGATCATGTATTCAGAATGTTGGTTTTTCTGTGGTGGTACACATCTCTTGTGGTATGCTTAGATGAGTAAGCATTGGGATGTGGGACCAATGATTCGAGCCTCAATTGGGTTTGAGCCCCAACCATGGCGGACATGGGGGAAAGGTGGACACCTATGTGGGTTAGAGTCCCATACGGTGAAAGATACCCTAGGTGGGTTAGAGTCCCATACGGGTGATGGTTCTTAAAAGTGGGTTAGATTCCCATAGGGGAACCTGATATCCACCGCGAAAGTCGAATCATACGGACATGCGTGAACCAAGCCTTGGCCTAGACGTAGGTCCGGTTGGGGATCGATGTTGCGTGAATCTGAATAATGATCGTGGTTGAGTTATGAGAACTCAGATGCATGTTGCCATACAATTGCGAGATAGTTCCCCATCGCTCAAGTCTTCGTTCCCTTGTTGACTTGAGTTGGATATGAGTTGAACATTGATTAGAACCCTGTAGAGCCGAGTGGACCCATAGGATAGGAGAACTCACTGAGATTATTATCTCATCCCATTATTGTTGTTATTTTTCAGGTATTCTTTACAGGTTGAATCTAAGAGAAACTGTTATGGATGTTTCAAGGGTTGTTGTTCATCATAATCTTCCGCTGTGGAGTGTGTGCAATGAAGATATTGTACATAGTTCTTAGTTTTATTGTTTAGGCATTATTGTATAACATGTTCCATTGATGTTTTAGTTTGGACATGTATATATTGATGCCATTAGGCACTTATGTTGTGACAGTACCAAGATTTAACACTTGTATGATATTATTCTAGATATATATTATACGGGTTGTTACAGTTGGTATCAGAGCAGGTCGATTCTCGACCTAGCCTTGAAACATCATAAGTAAATCTATTCCTGCCTCATATGTGTGTTTAGCCAACATGATTCTTAATATCACAGTATATAGTATTGGGCCTGATCAACCTAATATTATGTGCATGGTAGGTAGGATCATGGTTGAGCGACCACGAGGACTCCGAAGTGTGGGTGGAACTTGTGCTTTGAGAGTAGGCTCAAGCCAAGAGTTAGGAAGTAAGGAGAACTAGATGGCCCAGTTGAAGTTTCGTAGGAGTTATGATTGGGTATTATGGAATTGAAGAGTAGTGTATCATCCAAGCGATTCTGCAGTGTTAACAGCGTTAAGAAGTTAAGGATTTCTATTGGATAAATTGTCAGAATTTTGAGGAATGAGTGAATTTGATAGTGGAATAAGATACACTCACTAATATGGAATAAGTATTGCGAGTGATTCCGTATGGTAAAGTAGAAAGGATGGTTATGTTACGCATATGTCATGAGGTCTGGAAGTGAGGTAGTGTATTAGTGTTTCAGTTTCTAAGGCCACTAAAATATTTTGGAAGAACGAGAGTACTTAATGGAATATATATATATTTTGAATGGTACCTTGCAAGTGGTTGAAGACTTGAGGGATAAGGACGTTCAGTTTTGTTGGGAGCCTAAGGTAGTGGTGAAGTCTAAGAAGAGACTCGAGGACATGGTTGCCTATTCCAAGTGAAACATGTATGGACCAAATGGAGGTTAGAAGATAAACCAAGTATGTTCAGTTTTAGAAGGGAAATCGGATTTGAGATAGCTCGTCAGCGGTTCAGTGTTAGTAAGAGACCATTATGGAATGATGAGTTACCTAAAGATCAATTATAAGAGTTTGTGTTGGAGGCAGATATCGCACATTATATAGTAATGGAAGCTCCAGTGGGTTTTGGTTGTATGAGAATTGGTTGAGGATAAGAGCAATTAAGTTGGATTTAAGGACTTCTAGTAGAATGGTTTTCGTAATTGGAATGGAGAGAATTACCATAGGGAGACAAGTGAACACCGAGTGCGGAAGTAGTGTGGATGTTGCAATACAACTGTTGCAATGGGGCACATTTTAGATAGAGGCACAATGGGACCATTAAGATTCATTAAGACAAAGTTATGGGCGTGTAGTTGATGATTGTTCACATCGAGGATTTCTAGAGTATGTAGTGTGTAACACCCGAGGTCGGAGAGGCCGAAGAGTGGTTACATGTAACATCCGAGGGCGAAGGAGTGGTTGTCGATGCATGATGCATGACAATGAGACACTCCTAGCAGCTTCTAGGGGAAAAACCGAATTCACATCGGATTGAGAGGGATCCTGAGGCTGTGCAGGTATGAGACTACATGGTTGAAAGAAGGCTTATAAGGATTAATTGGTACTACCTATATCAACAAGATGCATCTTCTTTTCGGTATCCTAACCAATAAAACTCCATAGTTAAGCGTGCTTGACTTGGAGTAGTATTGGGATGGGTGACCTTCTGGGAATTTTCCTGGAAAGCGTGCGAGTGAGGACAAAACATGTTGAAAAGGCCCGTGTTGATTTGTGGGGTTAGTTGATAATCCTGAAAGCAGTTTGGGGTGTTACATAGTGGAATAGAGGAAGTTAAACCTTGGTATTAAGAGAAGTATGTGATAGTAGCATTATGGTCACAAGTAAGTGTAATGGATTCCTTGTCGGGAGAGGGATGTAAAGTAACATACATTTTGTTGAGCAGTGAGTCTTGTATTCTAAGAAGTTGAGTTGATGATAGACAATGAATGATAAGCTAAGCTGGAGCATGTGGACTAAGTGTAAAATGTGGAATATTTTATGTTGTAAGAGTTTATTGGGGGGCAATGAGGATTATTCGTGGGAAGTTATAGAGACAAGTAACCCCGGTATGATGCAGTGTGTAGTAGGTATTGGTTTAGAAGAAAATTCCAGTCATAAGTGTGTGGCGATAACAAGGTTCATCTTAAGTGCATTTTATTTGAATTGAAAGAGTAATATTGGCTTATTGGAAGACCGGTTGTTATTTATCTCCTTGAGAAGTATTTGGTTGGTTGGTTAGTCGCGGAGTATAAACATTCACACCGTGTTGGAGCTAAGGATGTCCTAAATGTCATAAGTGTACCGTTGTGGATGTACAAATTGAGGATGGAGTTGCAAGCCACCACAAGTCAGATTGGTAGTTTTGAGATTGGGATTTCTGAAGGTGTAGTGCGTAGTTGTTGGGATAACAAACATCATTGAATTCTCATTAATAGGATTGACTAACATAAATAAAATTTAAAGAAAAATAAATAAATATTCAGTAGTTCAACCTGAAGAACTGCAAATGCAACCAATTTGACAACTAATAATATCGACGATTGGTGTTGATAGCATTTTTTTTAAATCTCAAATGATCAGAATCAATTCTTTTGATACTGAAGTGGAAGAAACTCTTCCTCATCCTCCAATGGAGTAGATGAAGGACAAGAAGTTGTTTATCTTATTTGTTTTAACGGTGGTTCACTCGATCTTAACAATCATCTGTGAGTTCACATCTCAATCTACCGTTAGTTTATTTTTGTTTTTATGCAAACTATCTATTATTTTTTAGACGGTTTATAATGTGAGGTTGCTAGATTAATTTTTCTATAATATTGATTATATTTGATGGCATAGAAAATAAATTTAGTAGATATATTTTATCGCTTGATATTGAAGTGGAAGAAACTCTTCCTCATCCACCAATGGAGTAGACGAAGGACAAGAAATTGTTTATCTTATTTGTTTTAACGGTGGTTCACTCGATCTTAACAATCATCTGTGATTTCACATCACAATCTACCGTTAGTTTATTTTTGTTTTTATGCAAACTATCTATTATTTTTTAGACGGTTTATAATGTGAGGTTGCTAGATTAATTTTTCTATAATATTGATTATATTTGATGGCATAGAAAATAAATTTAATAGATATATTTTATCGCTTGAATAAAATATAGTCATGATTTTAAATTTTATTATTTTAACTGAATTTTGAACTCTTATTTTAAAATTATAATAATTACAATGTCAAATGTATTATTTTTTTCCAAAAGTTATATCTATATTAAATATAACAAGATAGTAAATAGAAAGAAAAAATTATATATAATTACAAAATGGGTCATCCTAACTAGTGCTATAAAGAACTCTTTAAGAATTTCAAATAAAAAAGTATATTTTTTTAAAATTATTTATTTTAATCTCAAATATATTAAATATATATATTTTAAATATATATATATATATATATATATATTAGATATATATATATATATATATAAGTTTTGGGATTTAGAGTGTTAGACACAACCCTTAACATAAGAAGAAAGAAGCCAAAAGAAAATTTAAAGGCCTCGTATTACAATTTCAATCCTCCTAACAATGAGAAATGTTGTTCCACAAAGAGTTATACCAATCTCACAAAGAGCGTGGTCGATACTCCAAAAAAACTTACTATAATTAACAACCACGACTCATAGTTGTTAGGATAACAAACATCATTGAATTCTCATTAATAGGATTTACTAACATAAATTAAAATTTAAAGAAAAATAAATAAATATTCAGTAGTTCAACCTGAAGAACAGCAAATGCAACCGATTTGACAACTAATAATATCGACGATTGGTGTTGATAGCATTTTTTAAATCTCAAATGATCAGAATCAATGCTTTTGATATTGAAGTGGAAGAAACTCTTCCTCATCCACCAATGGAGTAGATGAAGGACAAGAAATTGTTTATCTTATTTGTTTTAACGGTGGTTCACTCGATCTTAACAATCATCTGTGAGTTCACATCTCAATCTACTGTTAGTTTATTTTTGTTTTTATGCAAACTATCTATTATTTTTTAGACGGTTTATAATGTGAGGTTGCTAGATTAATTTTTCTATAATATTGATTATATTTGATGGCATAGAAAATAAATTTAATAGATATATTTTATCGCTTGAATAAAATATAGTCATGATTTTAAATTTTATTATTTTAACTGAATTTTGAACTCTTATTTTAAAATTATAATAATTACAATGTCAAATGTATTATTTTTTTCCAAAAGTTATATCTATATTAAATATAACAAGATAGTAAATAGAAAGAAAAAATTATATATAATTACAAAATGGTCATCCTAACTAGTGCTATAAAGAACTCTTTAAGAATTTCAAATAAAAAAGTATATTTTTTAAAATTATTTATTTTAATCTCAAATATATTAAATATATATATTTATAAATATATATATATATATATATATATATATATATATATATATATAAGTTTTGGGATTTAGAGTGTTAGACACAACCCTTAACATAAGAAGAAAGAAGCCAAAAGAAAATTTAAAGGCCTCGTATTACAATTTCAATCCTCCTAACAATGAGAAATGTTGTTCCACAAAGAGTTATACCAATCTCACAAAAGAGCGTTGGTCGATACTCCCAAAAAAACTTACTATAATTAACAACCACGACTCATAGTTGTTAGGATAACAAACATCATTGAATTCTCATTAATAGGATTTACTAACATAAATAAAATTTAAAGAAAAATAAATAAATATTCAGTAGTTCAACCTGAAGAACAGCAAATGCAACCGATTTGACAACTAATAATATCGACGATTGGTGTTGATAGCATTTTTTTTAAATCTCAAATGATCAGAATCAATGCTTTTGATATTGAAGTGGAAGAAACTCTTCCTCATCCACCAATGGAGTAGATGAAGGACAAGAAATTGTTTATCTTATTTGTTTTAACGGTGGTTCACTCGATCTTAACAATCATCTGTGAGTTCACATCTCAATCTACTGTTAGTTTATTTTTGTTTTTATGCAAACTATCTATTATTTTTTAGACGGTTTATAATGTGAGGTTGCTAGATTAATTTTTCTATAATATTGATTATATTTGATGGCATAGAAAATAAATTTAATAGATATATTTATCGCTTGAATAAAATATAGTCATGATTTTAAATTTTATTATTTAACTGAATTTTGAACTCTTATTTAAAATTATAATAATACAATGTCAAATGTATTATTTTTTCCAAAAGTTATATATATATTAAATTAACAAGATAGTAAATAGAAAGAAAAAAATTATATATAATTACAAAATGGGTCATCCTAACTAGTGCTATAAAGACACTCTTTAAGAATTTCAAATCAAAAAGTAAATTTTTTTAAAATTATTTTTTTAATCTCAAATATATAAATATATACATTTTAAATATATATATATATAAGTTTTGGGATTTAGAGTGTTACACACAACCCTTAACATAAGAAGAAAGAAGCCAAAAGAAAATTCAAAGGCCTCGTATTACACTTGCAATCCTCCTAACAATGAGAAATGTTGTTCCAAAAAGAGTTATACCAATCTCACAAAAGAGCGTTGGTCGATCCTCCCAAAAAAACTTACTATAATTAACAACCACGACTCATAGTTGTTAGGATAACAAACATCATTGAATTCTCATTAATAGGATTTACTAAAATAAATCAAAATTTAAAGAAAAATAAATAAATATTCAGTAGTTCAACCTGAAGAACAGCAAATGCAACCGATTTGACAACTAATAATATCGACGATTGGTGTTGATAGCATTTTTTTTTAATCTCAAATGATCAGAATCAATGCTTTTGATATTGAAGTGGAAGAAACTCTTCCTCATCCACCAATGGAGTAGATGAAGGACAAGAAATTGTTTATCTTATTTGTTTTAACGGTGGTTCACTCGATCTTAACAATCATCTGTGATTTCACATCACAATCTACCGTTAGTTTATTTTTGGTTTTATGCAAACTATCTATTAATTTTTAGACGGTTTATAATGTGAGGTTGCTAGATTAATTTTTATATAATATTGATTATATTTGATGGCATAGAAAATAAATTTAATAGATATATTTTATCGCTTGATATTGAAGTGGAAGAAACTCTTCCTCATCCACCAATGGAGTAGACGAAGGACAAGAAATTGTTTATCTTATTTGTTTTAACGGTGGTTCACTCGATCTTAACAATCATCTGTGAGTTCACATCTCAATCTACCGTTAGTTTAATTTTGTTTTTATGCAAACTATCTATTATTTTTTAGACGGTTTATAATGTGAGGTTGCTAGATTAATTTTTCTGTAATATTGATTATATTTGATGGCATAGAAAATAAATTTAATAGATATATTTTATCGCTTGAATAAAATATAGTCATGATTTTAATTTTTATTATTTAACTGAATTTTGAACTCTTATTTTAAATTATATTAATTACAATGTCAAATGTATTACTTTTTTCCAAAAGTTATATCGATATTAAATATAACAAGATAGTAAATAGAAAGAAAAAATTATATATAATTACAAACTGGGTCATCCTAACTAGTGCTATGAAGACACTCTTTATGAATTTCAAATAAAAAAGTATATTTTTTTTAAAATTATTTATTTTAATCTCAAATATATAAATATATACATATTATAATATATATATATATATATATATATAGATATATATATATATATATATATTATATGATATTATATATATATATATATATATATATATATATATATTATATATATATATATATATATATATATATATTATATATATTATATATATATATATAAGTTTTGAGATTTAGAGTGTTACACACAACCCTTAACATAAGAAGAAAGAAGCCAAAAGAAAATTCAAAGGCCTCGTATTACACATGCAATACTCCTAACAATGAGAAATGTTGTTCCAAAAAGAGTTATACCAATCTCACAAAAGAGCGTTGGTCGATCCTCCCAAAAAAACTTACTATAATTAACAACCACGACTCATAGTTGTTAGGATAACAAACATCATTGAATTCTCATTAATAGGATTTACTAACATAAATAAAATTTAAAGAAAAATAAATAAATATTCAGTAGTTCAACCTGAAGAACTGCAAATGCAACCAATTTGACAACTAATAATATCGACGATTGGTGTTGATAGCATTTTTTTTAAATCTCAAATGATCAGAATCAATTCTTTTGATACTGAAGTGGAAGAAACTCTTCCTCATCCTCCAATGGAGTAGATGAAGGACAAGAAGTTGTTTATCTTATTTGTTTTAACGGTGGTTCACTCGATCTTAACAATCATCTGTGAGTTCACATCTCAATCTACCGTTAGTTTATTTTTTTTTATGCAAACTATCTATTATTTTTAGACGGTTTATAATGTGAGGTTGCTAGATTAATTTTTCTATAATATTGATTATATTTGATGGCATAGAAAATAAATTAATAGATATATTTATCGCTTGAATAAATATAGTCATGATTTTAAAAATTTTATTATTTTAACTGAATTTTGAACTCTTATTTTAAAATTATAATAATTACAATGTCAAATGTATTATTTTTTTCCAAAAGTTATATCTATATTAAATATAACAAGATAGTAAATAGAAAGAAAAAATTATATATAATTACAAAATGGGTCATCTAACTAGTGCTATAAAGAACTCTTTAAGAATTTCAAATAAAAAAGTATATTTTTTTAAAATTATTTATTTTAATCTCAAATATATTAAATATATATTTTTAAATATATATATATATATATTATATATTATATATATATATATATATATATATATATATATAGATAATATATATATATATATATATATAAGTTTTGGGATTTAGAGTGTTAGACACAACCCTTAACATAAGAAGAAAGAAGCCAAAAGAAAATTTAAAGGCCTCGTATTACAATTGCAATCCTCCTAACAATGAGAAATGTTGTTCCAAAAAGAGTTATACCAATCTCACAAAAGAGCGTTGGTCGATACTCCCAAAAAAACTTACTATAATTAACAACCACGACTCATAGTTGTTAGGATAACAAACATCATTGAATTCTCATTAATAGGATTTACTAACATAAATAAAATTTAAAGAAAAATAAATAAATATTCAGTAGTTCAACCTGAAGAACAGCAAATGCAACCGATTTGACAACTAATAATATCGACGATTGGTGTTGAAAGCATTTTTTTTAAGTCTCAAATGATCAGAATCAATGCTTTTGATACTGAAGTGGAAGAAACTCTTCCTCATCCTCCAATGGAGTAGATGAAGGACAAGAAATTGTTTATCTTATTTGTTTTAACGGTGGTTCACTCGATCTTAACAATCATCTGTGAGTTCACATCTCAATCTACCGTTAGTTTATTTTTGTTTTTATGCAAACTATCTATTATTTTTTTGTAGGTTTATAATGTGAGGTTGCTAGATTAATTTTTCTATAATATTGATTATATTTGATGGCATAGAAAATAAATTTAATAAATATATTTTATCGGTTGAATAAAATATAGTCATGATTTTAAATTTCATTATTTTAACTGAATTTTGAACTCTTATTTTAAAATTATAATAATTACAATGTCAAATGTATTATTTTTTCCAAAAGTTATATCTATATTAAATAACAAGATAGTAAATAGAAGAAAAAATTATATATAATTACAAAATGGGTCATCCTAACTAGTGCTATAAAGACACTCTTTAAGAATTTCCAATAAAAAAGTATATTTTTTAAAATTATTTATTTTAATCTCAAATATATTAATATATATATTTTAAATATATAATTATATATATATATAATATATATATATATAAATATATATTTTAAATATATATATATATATATATATATATATATATATAAATATATATATTTTAAATTATATATATATATATATATATATATATAAATATAATATTTTAAATATATATATATATATATATATATATATATAAGTTTTGGGATTTAGAGTGTTAGACACAACCCTTAACATAAGAAGAAAGAAGCCAAAAGAAAATTTAAAGGCCTCGTATTACAATTGCAATCCTCCTTACAATGAGAAATGTTGTTCCAAAAAGAGTTATACCAATCTCACAAAAAGAGCGTTGGTCGATACTCCCAAAAAAACTTACTATAATTAACAACCACGACTCATAGTTGTTAGGATAACAATATCATTGAATTCTCATTAATAGGATTTACTAACATAAATAAAATTTAAAGAAAAATAAATAAATATTCAGTAGTTCAAACTGAGGACAGCAAATGCAACCGATTTGAAACTAATAATATCGACGATTGCTGTTGATAGCATTTTTTTTAAATCTCAAATGATCAGAATCAATGCTTTTGATATTGAAGTGGAAGAAACTCTTCCTCATCAACAATGGAGTAGATGAAGGACAAGAAATTGTTTATCTTATTTGTTTTAACGGTGGTTCACTCGATCTTAACAATCATCTGTGAGTTCACATCTCAATCTAC